>NC_080575.1:78032295-78335325 GCF_029962835.1 Magnolia sinica | reverse complement strand
CTAGTCAAGTACATAACCTATCCCTCTCTTACACAAGCCTTACCCAAAATTCAACCCTCATGTCATCTCTCCTTACACCACCATACCTTTCATCCCATCCCTCTTACACACCCATTCCTCTCTCCATATATCTCCCATCTTTCACTCATTCTCTACCATTTTTCCTAACAACTAAGAGAGAAAAAAGATTATGGAGAGAAGAGCCAAGTGTGGTCCACTTCCTACCCCAAGATCTCTCATCCTAACCTTTCAAACTTTATCATCTACCATCAAAGGGAGAGCTTAGGAGCTAAGGAGTCCAAGCAACCTAGAAGAAGCGGAATTAGTGGGTGTTTTATAGGCTTAGATTTGTGTTTTAATGATGGGTTAAGTGGGGCCTACTGATTGATGGTATATATCTCACTTTAGACCCTAGGTGTGGCCGATGGCCCACCATGATTCATATGTTCATTCCATGATGGGGCCATCCTCCATGGACCTCATCATGATGTTTATTTTCTTAGTATGAAAAGGTCATCTAGACCTTACACTTAGTGGTGGAGAAGGGATTTCCACCCTTGAATTTTATGACTGAAGGCCCGCATGTGGTGGGGCCTATTGATGTATGTGTTGTATGATTAAGGGAGAGCTCATAGTAGCGGAGCCCCTCCCCTCCACATGTCTTTCTCTCCCTCTCTCCCTTTTGTGATGTTGTGTGGCCCACCTGATGAACATAAATCTGGCAGAAGAAGAGGGAATCACAAATATTAGCTGATCCGAAACTATGGTGGGCCACCACGTGGACCCACCTTGATGTATCTATCATGCCACCACCGTCCAAAGGAAGGGACGGTGGGGCCAGATGGCAAGTGTGTTCTGTCCACACCATCCAGCATGGGACAGTGCTAGACGCACCATGTTGCTATGAAATTATCCAAGCCGTCCAACCCAGTTGGGATTAGCCAGTATGTTTGTGTTGTATATCTATGCTATCCACATATGTGGACCCTACCTTGTTGTATGTATCCGATCCACACCGTCCACCCTATTTCCCAGCTCATTTTAGGCATTGAGCCAAAAAATGAAGCTAATCCGAATCTCTAGTAGGCCACACCATCAAAAATATTATTTTAATAGTAATAAACTGTTAGGGCCACTGTGATGTTTCTGTGCGTCAAAAATATTGAATATTGGGCTTATTATACCTTTCATGAGCCATAAAACCCAGCCGATGGACTGGATCATCCTTATGTGGGCCCCACATGAGTGTGCGATATGCGTAGGTTTGATGCATGATCGGATGGTATAGTTGATGCGCCTCGCATTTTGTGACATGATCATTTGGTGCCCTAATGACATCAGGGCTGTGGCCTCCATATGCATATCGTGGATGGCTGATGGGAAACTGAAAATGTTTGGTTTGAGCATATGGGCACTTTAAATGTCTATGGGTGAAAGTCCCTAAACCCCTAAGGTTAGGGGATGCTCCAACATCTAGACCGAGTGGATATACATGAGTGCATGAGGGCCGTATACCATTAGGCCATGTCTTCCACTGTGTCGTGGTCGGTTGGAAGGGGATGTGACCTTAACCGCCTGAGTGAGGGCACAATATCTAGGTTGAGTTTGACTAGATTGAGGAATGGGTCCGCTATTGACGAGATGGGCCCGCAATTGGCATGTGGATAGTGAGGTCTCTTCCACTTACCTAGTTACATGCTCAGATAGGGGTGGTAAGCTGACGTAGAGTGTATTATAACTTGGTAATGATCTCAGAGATGTACGGTATTGATATGTGGACTTATTGAGTAGGAGTTGCATACTCATCATTTTTCTCATTCATTCATTCATTCACTATTCACTCGAGCTCGTGGTGCACAACTAATTTGTTATGTGTACCTTCGCAATTACTAGGATTTCGATTGGGGCATGTGACCAACCTAAGATCAGGAGTTTACCACATTGAGTCTGGCTATCCAAATTTAGGTATGGGACTTGTTTGGATAAAAGTCCCTTGTGATGGACCCCATAGCTTGTGATACTAGGTACTATCATCCTGACTTCACATTCTAGCTTGGTCATTTCATTCACACCACATGTTTCATTGTATCCTCAGCACATAGCATTTAGTTTACTATGCTTTTGTTTTGCATAGCCTAAATAAGGTTGATGGCATTGTGGACTCACCAGGATCTGCATATTGTATTACATCTATGGTATATGATATTTGGCTTACTATGACTCTGCATTTCATAGCTTATCTGTATTGCATACTCCGATATTACATGCTTGGCACTTATCTTGCGCACACACTTTCACCACCCTCTAAGCTTTCTGTAAGCTTATGCACGATAGATGTGTGCAGGTGGCGTTAGGTTGCAGCAGCATTGAGCTTGGAGCGTGTAACTGTCTTCTGGAGCTTTGATTTTCTATATATGTATTTTCTTTTCAGTACTATATTCAAATGTTTATATTAGTGGATATGTGATGATGATGTTGCCTTTGTGATTTGGGTAAACTTATAGTTATGCTTCTTACGAGATAATGTACTTTGAAAAATCCTCCTTGTAGGATCCTAGGATTGGAATCTAGCGTATGAGCACTGGGAGCCGAGAATGGGGTACTACTGAGACTGTCGGCACCGGATTCGGTGATTGGGAATTTTGTGAGCCCTATTTCTGAGTTTGGGGCGTGACAAAAGAGCTATTAAAATCTAACTCGGATAAGACAAGAGTATATAGAAAAAGGAGAAATCCTAACTCCCAAATACAATGAAGAACAAGAGATCCTCCTAAACCTCGAACCGTAATGAAATGGGTTCCAAAAGTTAAGTGTCTTGTTGCCCACGCAACTTTCAAAGCTATTAGTTATTCAAGATGATACCTGTATGGTGGATGTTCAAGACACTTGACAGGTGATAAGGCAATATTCTCAACATCAACAAAATAAATGGCGGCTCGGTTATATTTAGAGATAAAAGCAACTGCAAGATAATTGGCCAAGGTAATGTACAACTTCCTAACTTGCCTCTCTTCGAAAAAGTGTTATATATTGAAGGATAATCTTTTGAGCATTTCTCATATCTATGATAATAAGCAGTGCAAAATTCTCAGATCACGGATGTGAGATTATAAATGAGAAAGGAAGTGTAATATTAAATGGTCGCAGAACATCTGAAAATTGCTATATAATTGATAACTCTTGCTCAACAAATCATTCATGTTACATGGTCTAAACAGACGAGACTAAACTATGGTATAAACGTCGTAGACATGTGAACTATAGAGATCTATATAAATTGAGCAAAAGTGATCACTTATGTGTCCTACCCAAACTGAAAAATATAGAAAAAGTTTTTAGCGCATGTCAAATTAGCAAGCAAATTAGGAGTAGTTGAAAGTGAACCCCTTAGCCACGGTTAGACCTCTTGAACTTCTCCATATAGATTTAGTCAGACCAACTAGAATGGAGAGTAAATGTTGAAAGAAATATTTTCTGGTTGTAGTTGATGACTACACTAGATATACACGGGTAGGCTTTCTAAGAGAAAAATTAGACTCTTGATGAAGTCAGAAAATTTTGAAACGTATCTAGACTGAAAAAGAGTTATCTATGGTTAAAATAAGAAGTGATCATGGTACCGAATTTGAAAATAGTAATTTTGAGAGGTACTGCAATGATCATGGTATATCGCATGAATTCTTTATTCCAAAAACACCTCAACAAAATGGAATTGTTGAAAGAAAAAATAGAATTCATCAAGAGATGGCTAGTGTAATGCTAAATAGCATGAATCTACCAAAAAATTTATGGGCTGATGCTGTTAGTACTGCATGCTATATAATAAATCGTGTTTATATTAGAAAAGTTAAAAGCAAAATAACTTATGAATTATGGTTTAATAAAAAGCTCACAGTTAAATATTTTTAAACTTTTGGAAGAGAATGTTTTATATTACGTGACTGAGAAAATTTGAAAAAATTTGAAGCCAAGCGCGATGGGGGAATATTTCTTAGTTATGCTCTAAATAGTCGAGCATACCATATTCTTAACAAAGAACTAGGATGATACAAGAATCTATAAATGTTGTAATAGATGATCAACATATCACACCTAATCCTAATCAAGATGATGATGATGATGATATCAATTTGATTACTATACCTGACTCTTCATCTAAATCAGACAACACTGATTAAGGTTAGTTAAATACCATTCGACTAATCAAATAGTTAGTAACCCTCGCACTGGCGTTTAGACAAGAAGACAATTAGAAAATATATGTAATCATGTATTCTTTACTTCCCAAATTGAACCGGCCAATGTAAATGAAGCACTCACTGGTGAAAGTTGGATTAATGCAATGTAAGAAGAACTAAATCAATTCATTAGAAATGATGTATGATATTTAGTTTCCAGACCTACTGATAAACATGTGATTGAAACCAAATAGATTTTTAAGAATAAAACAGATGAAATGGGAAATGTTATCAGAAACAAGGCACATCTGGTTGTACGAGGGTATACTTAAACATAAGGTATTGATTATGCTGAAACCTTTACACCAGTTGCGCGGCCTAAATCAATCAAGTTATTTATTTCCATTACATGCCATAAAAAATTTAAAATTTATCAAATGGATGTCAAAAGTACGTTTTCAAATGGTGATTTAAATGATGAAGTATATATTGAATAACCAAAGGGTTTTGAAGATCCCAAACTTCCAAATCATGTTTACCGTCTTAAAAAGGCTCTTTACGATTTAAAATATGCTCTTAGAGCATGGTATGAAAAATTGACTAAATTTTTACTTAGTCATAATTTTGTTATGGGTAGTGTTGTTAAAACTCTATTTATTAAGAAACATAATGATCATATCCTGATAGTTCAGATCTATGTTGATGATATCATTTTTGGATCTATATGCACTAACTTATCTATTAAGTTTCCAGATCTAACAAAATTCAAGTTTGAAATTATTATGGTTGGTGAACTAAATTATTTCCTTAGATTACAAGTTAAACAACTTGAAGATGGAATGTTCATCTCACAGACCAAATATGCATTGAACCTTATAAAAAGGTTTGGCTTTGAGAATGGTATAAATTTTGATACTTACAATGAGTACGACTCATAAACTCTTTAAAGATGAATCAGGTAAAAGTATAGACTCTCATCTATATCAAAGTATGACTGATAATCTTTTGTACTTAAATGCTAGTAGACCTGATATTGCATTTAGCCTTAAAATATGTGCTAGACATCAATCTGATCCTAAAGAATCACACTTAACTACTGTTAAACGGACAATCAGATATGTCGTAAGTTCTGTGAACTTAGGTCTATGGTATCCACATGATACATCTATACAAATTATCGGTTATACAGATGCAGACCGGGCAATAAATGTTGATGACAGAAAATCTACCAATGGTGGATGTTTCTACGTTAGAAACAGCTTAGTATCTTGGCATGACAAGAAAAAAAAATCGTATCTCTCTACAACTGAAGATGAATATATTGCAGTAGTAAATGCTTGCACTCAACTAATTTGGATGAAAAGAATGCTACCTGATTATGGAATTATGTAAGATACGATGACTTTGTATTGCAATAATTCAAGCACAATTAATATCTCCAAAAATCCAATCCAACATTATCGTACAAAACATATTGACATACAATATTGTATATTCGAGAATTAGTTGAAGACAAGTCTATCATGCTTGAATACATTCAAACTAAGAAGCCACTTGCAGACATGTTGACTAAGCTGCTTGATAAAGCTAAATTTTCAAATTTAAAGCATATTATTGGATTATGTGTTAAATAATTATTTTATTACTTTTTATGCATTTATGTTTATGTTTATATTCAATAATGAAATGCATGAAATTAGAATAAATTTTTTTTTAAAATAAAAATAAAGAAAATTGTAAATTTTTGAGATTTTTCAACTAGTCGAGCACCTACTTGGGCTAGCTGAAGATTGCGCGGATTTCACCCAAAAAGAGAAAAATCCCAAATTCAATTCATTTCTTATCTTCTTCCTCGGCTAGCAAGTGCCCCATTCAACCAAGCCATCTTCCAAACTTGTTAGTAAGTGATTCCTTTCAAAATTTCTTCTAGTATTTAGTAGTCTTTTTCTAGTAAATCATATTTGAGTAATTTTTTCATCATTTGAAACCCTATTTATTAAGGATTTTGATCAAAATATGATCTACTTATTTTTCTTATCATTTTCTTTGATATTTTTCTTGTGTAAACTAATATGGAGTATAGATCTAAGAAAACGGCACGCAAAAATCATGTTAGTTCTTCTTCGAGATCAACTCCTATTGGTGTGAGAACCCTACGGTCGCCGGAAGATAATCCGAACTATGTTCGGGATTTCCATACAAGAGATATCATCATTGAAAAATTGGTAAATCTAGAACACATTGCTCATTTTGGTCTTGTTCTCATTCTGTTTGAAGTTAGTTGGGAACACATTTTGGGATGGGGTGGATCGACTTACCACTCCATTGTGCAAGGCATGTATGCGTCAATTTGTGATGTCTCTCTTGAGAATTTGACATTCTTAGTTAAATTTGTTGAAGGGACATTCTAAATAATGCCATAAATTATTTCAGCATTAATGGATATAATTTGTGCGGATGATGGCATACCTATTGCCACATTATCAGAGAAAATTTCAACTCTGAAAAATAAGAAATCACCGACAAATTATGTCGCTTTAATGCAGAATGGTGGTCAGGTAATGCTCTCCCTGCAAACCAAATGCTCCCCAAATATCAAGTATTGCATCGAATTTTCACATCTAATGGGTCTGTAACTTAACTTTAATTTATGTCTTGCTACTTGAATGATTTCACTGACACTTAAACTCACCTTCACATGCTTTCCTTTATGCTTTAATGTTATTAGTACTTTCATAGGCCTAATACTATTCTCTTTCCATATTTCCTTAGTATTGGACACTTTATATGCTTTATGAGATTTATCTTATTCTTCCTTTGTCATTTTGTGACAAAATGGGGAGAGTAGAATGATAGCTGATCTATGATCCAAGTTATGGGGGAATGATTGAGAATTGAATGCAATGAATGACATGAATGTTATATGTATATGGAATGCTATATATGTTTGTATAGGGGGAGTGCCACTTGAGGGGGAGTGCCACTTGAGTTCCAGTTGAGCTTCATCAATTAGTAAGCTGAAAATTACAAGAAGATCCTTTACAAGACTTACTTCGGATTACAAGACTACAGTGATTACATATCTATAATGATAATTGTTTTGTAACAAAATTGACAAAGGGGGAGATTGTAAGTGCTAACATGTTGAGCACACTTTAGTTGTCAAATTTCGTAAAGCCAAAAAAACTTAACAATAGATCTTCAAGACCAGTCCATACTCAAGAGAAGATCAAGCTCAATATCGACTAATGTTCAAGAAAATATCAAGCACAAAGTCAAGATGAAGTTCTGAGACTTATTCCAAGTCAAAGAAGAACAGATATTTGATATATCTTAGGTGTTATAAAACCCTAGAAAGACCTTAGGACTAAGTACTTTAAAAAATGAGTTATTTTGGGTTTTTATGCTTATTTTGCTTAGAATTTGGCCAGCCCAACTTCGAGTTTGACCAGCCTAAGCTTTCTCGGTGAGCTCAAATTCAAGCCTAAAGAAACAACTAATTTTTGTTACAAATTTAGTTAGCTCAAGTTTTGTTCAGCTAGCCTGAGAAAGTTCGAGTCAAATTCCAGCAACATCACCATTTTGGAATTCGAGCGATTTGGCTAGCCGAAGGACAAATTAGACTAGTTGAACTGGGATGTTCGGCCAGCCAAAGTTGACCTCGGGCCAGCTGAATTTTGGATAAATCTTATCCCGCGTGATCTAAAGTTCATTAAACTGAATCCAGTCTACATGAGCTAGTCGAAGACTATCCCGGGCTAGCCGAAGTTTCAACTTCTTTGCCTATAAATTGAGTTCTCTCTCATTCTGAATTACACAAGTTAATTATCAAAATCTTTCTCTAAGAGTGTAACATCCCGGAAAAATCCATACAGAAACCCGAGCACTACCTCAAACAGAAACCACTTAGGACCAAATCCTTTAGAAATTAACGAGGATTAACTAGCGCTAAACTAGATTACTTGTGAAATTAGCACCAATCACTTTAAATATGATCTGCAAGACCCAAAACTTGTAGAATCGTTAACGCTACATTACCCTGAAATTTAGGATCCAACTCTAAACCCAGTTGCTCACGGGAGCATTTAGAAACTCTGTAACGGACCTGAACCGCACGTCGAAAGTTTGATAGCGATAAACTTAGACAATTATGATCGCCTAGTTGGACTTGACTATCACCTCAAAAATCAAGTCCAAATGATGTCTTGGGATGATTTGCTTGAGTCCGGAGTGAAGAGTGTGAGAAAGGTGAATTTATTTAGAAATTAAATATGAATTTAAGTAATCTGAGTTGTGTCGCTTGCGCGCCGATTATAAGTATTCTGACCGTTGGATTCTGACCCAAATTCACCCATGGTTCAGGGAAGATGGCCCACATATGCCAATATACTTGTGGCCCCGATCGAGTTTCGATGATCGCTGAACTGAAACTGGTCCGCCATAGGCGATCTATAAACCCGATCGGACTGAAAACTTAACTTGATCAAGATCCAATATCTGTGAGCTTAAGTTCGACCGCATTCAGTAAAAGGACCTCCAGAAATGCTCCGTTGGATCAGAATAAGCCCGATTTGGTTATAACCTAAGTATACCATGGCCTTGGGGCTATTTTCGTTAGTTCTAGGCCTATATAAGGGTCTTAAACCCTCACTCTCTCATTCCATTCGAATTTAGAAAATCTAGGAGAGAGAAGAGAGCAAAGAGAGAAGGAAAGAGAGAGGAAGTGAGAGAGAGAGTGGGAGAGAGTTTCTGGGATTCCATCCCATCACTCCACGGGCTTGGCTACCACATCTGTGTCGCTAATCTGATGATTCCAACTCCGTACTTGGGTAAGAAATCCTAACCCTAATCCATTCTAGGGATTCAAATAGTGTAATAGATGAAATAGCTAACCTATTTCGAACTATAGGTTGTCGTTGTGCCGTAAACGATGTATTAACAGACGAATTGAGTTCGTTACGTGTTTACCGGCGTAAGGTGCAGACTATATACGTATAGGTTATGGTTTTCAAGGCTTTCAATGTCAGATAATGATTTATTACTGACATGGGTGCCATTTCATATGCCAAATGCGATATCTGTTTCGTTTTACTTATATGTATAACCTATGTTGTAAATAGAGTGCTTCTTGTGTTTGTTGAAATGTTTGTATGCATTTGAAATCTGATGTTGTGGTTGCCATGATTAATTGTCATAGGAATATGATTGTTATGTATGTGACAACTCCTTGGCAAAAAGGATTTGCCCTAATATGTAATATGGCCGACATACATGATGTATGTTACAAAGTGTAGTCTAAGTGTTTGTGAAAATGTTTGAATGAGTATAGAATGTCTATTCGTGCTTGCCATAATTGACTATTGTGGGTATATGATCATTGTGTAGACGACACTTCCTTGATAAAAGGTTTTGCCCAAATACTTATTATAACCAATGTATGTTACATATGTTGGAAGGTGTAGTCCGAGTGTTTGTAAAAATGACTGAATGAGTTAGTAGTTAGTAAATTGTGTTTTGTAGCGAGTTGAGATACGAATCCCAACTACCTTAGCTGTGTGTATGATTTCCCCGCATGTACTGTATACAATTCATGTTTAACTGAGTGTATGATTTCTTCCATGTACTATATAAACATGTTTAAGTTATATTCCAAAGTATGCTCGAATGATTATAGGATTTGACTTAAGTCTTCATTACTGCTTTGATTATCTCATATGCTTAATTATTATGATTGTACGTGGTTGGGACTATATCACAGTCCAGGTAATCGGTAACAGGCCTCGAACTGGTGGCTGAGGTTGTTTTCACCACACAGGATGTGTTCGATAAATTCGAGCCGTACTTGGGGATGTCGGCAGTGGTTAGGCCACACGAAGTGCTTATACACTTCATGTCAATCAACTCAACGTGCACTCGTACTAGTTAAGCTCATCAATTAACCTGATTGACCCAATGTATGTTCATCATGTTTGGACGCTACTGCTTGAATCTGAGGTACCAAACTTACTAATGAAATGCCCATTTAACCTTGGTACCATGATCCACTAAGACTCATGAGCCGGGCATGGTGGTATGGGACACCGTGGTCGAGCTGTCGGCCTACGCTGGGGCGACGAGCCTCCCCGTAGTGACCAGTGAACAGCTTACACTCGTGAGCGGAATACGGTGGTATGGGACACTATATTCGAGTTGTCGGCCTACACTGGCGCAGCCTAGCTGTGGTCCCCAGTCGGGTTGGTGACGAGCCTTCGAAAATAGACTACCAGTTGGTAGGGCATCAGTGGAGTGACCTCGAGTATGAGCAGGCCTACCTCGGCGTAGCCTGGCTATGGTCCCCAGTCGGGTTTGTGACGTGCCTTCGAAAATAGAATGCCAGTTAGTAGGGCGTTGTTAGTAGTGACATGAACTTGCCTATCGTATGTGATTAACTAGGACCGATGACCCTAGATGGATCAATGTTGGGTAAATGATATAAAGGGTGGTACCTTAGCTTCCCAATCCTACTGTATGAAAAGGACTAATAAGAACTTGGTAATCATCTTCATGCACCGCATTGCATGTGCCTTGGCGTTGTGGAGCACTGCGGGAGGTTGTCATACGTACCATAAGATGAAGACACTGAGGGAGTGCAGGCGAGGGCATACATTATTTCTTCATACATCCTTGCATTAACAAGAGTAATTAGGACTTGTTTGATTATACTGCTTTATCATTACTGCTTGATTGAATTGATAACATGTTAACCTTTGCTATATAGTTCCACTGAGTTGATCACTCACTCCCACATTTTGGGATGGTGTTTAAACACCAACCAGACTCTATCTTAGATGCAGATGATGATGTGACCCACGAGGCAGAGCAGGAGTATGAGGATGGCGAGGAGGCGTTCTCCTTTATGTAGTTCTCAGGCGGGTTCATGTGAGCCGTGTCCTAAGCAACGAGGATTCAGGGTTATTATTGTAGTGGTTTATTTCATTTTAATACTTGTATTTTGAGACAAACACTTGTAAATATTAACTTGGCACTGCACACATCCTTTGGGGACTTACACTAGTTCTTATGTTCACTTCAGTCTTCCGCTTGTACATTTCATCTGTCCCTGGATTATGTTTGCAGTTTGACTTAATCTACTCCATGTTTTATGCACTAATATAGACAACATACATTCATCATTTCATATGTTGCATAAGTGATGTTCTAAAACTCGGAAGCTGAGTTATGCTCGACCCCCGAATTTTCAGGGCGTTGCAAGTTGGTATCAGAGCATGATTTGGATTAAACTAGACCTGGGTTATGGTCACACAACGTATGCTAATGCCACCTTAGCATAGGAGGGTGTGAGAAAAATCTAGAAACAAGTGTAGGATTCCCAGTTGCACCAATCGACAAAAGTTTACTGAAAATGATCGCCGAGATCGAGTCCGTGCACACTCTTGATCACACACAACGACCCCAAATCACTTTTAGACCGTCTATTAACAGGTTTAGACCGTGTATCATCCCATCCCAGCCGTTAAAAATCTGTTAAACTTGAATTTGTAGCAGGTTCTATTCAAAGTGACCCGAAATGAGTCGAAACGAACTAGGGGCCCAATCGGGGCATTTCCAAGGGGACCCAGGGTGGGACCCACATCATTTTCTGACCCAGGGGACAGGAGGACCTCGTCCAAACAGCGAGACCTCACCAAACACTCCAGAGACTGGCGAGGCCCTCGCAGGTTCAGTGAGCCCTCGCCGCCCACCGGGCCGGCTCGGGCCGACGCCGTTAGGGCCTAGTGTGGCCCACTCATCCAAGGTTGGTTGAATACAACCCCTCACAAACCCTCTTTCCTTCACAAATCACCCTTCCATGCTTTCCTTTTCTTAAAATTTCTCTCAAAACCCCATAAAAATCCATCTCCAAACTCTTTCTTCTTCCATTTTCATGCACCCTCACTCTACCCATCTCAAAACCCACCTCCATTGCTGATTTCCCTTTCTTTTCTTTCCATTTGAGCACTTAAATCCCTACTTTGAGTCTCAAATTCATGAAAGCCTCATCATTCCTTCCATTTCTCTCTTTTCTTTCATTTTTCATGGCCCTATTCAAGCTTATTACGGCCATATTTTTCATCTCCACCATTCTCTCTTTCATGGGGAAGAAAAGAGCTCCCGTTGATGAAGCCAGGCCTAGTTGCTCAACTCGTTCAAGGAGGCCGAGAGGTGCCGCCGCGAGCACCACCACCACTCGAAAGTTTCAGACAAAGCGGGACCTCGATCCCCAGGCTCTCGTTGGAAGGACTTTGTTGGCGAAGTTATCTCATGGATTTTATGAGGACCATATGGTCCTTTTTGAAGCTCATGTAGATGCACGACTATTTGAAGAATATCTCTTATTTGAGCGCCTGGAAGAGGCCAAGTGGGGTCCGCTATTTGAGGGCGAATACCGCACAAATGTGGGTACTGTCCGAGCTTTCTATGCCCACATTCGAGAACCTTTGCTAGAGCCATTGCAGTTCAAGATACCTTGTGGAAGAGATCGGGAGGCCACAATCAACGTTGCTTTGATATCCTGACTTTTGAATGTGCTGCTTGGCGAGGTTCATCCAAGTGAGAAGAATCTGGTTAGTGTGCGTGAAAGGGATCACCGCATGCGGTTCCTTTGTGGTCGTCTGGTTGAATGGCAGCCTAACAGAAGCCTTTTAGCGACCAACATGACGGACAACTTTCGCTTGCTTCACCACATCTACACATTCAACGTCTATCCTAGGTGGAGCAACCACAGTGAGTGCACGCGCCTGATGGTGGATTTCTTGTATCAGGTGGGGCAAGGAGAGAAGATGTGTGTGCCTACGTACATCTTGTGACAGATAGTCCTTATCGCACATTCGAATAGAAGGACTGAATCACTCCCATTTGGCCGACTCATATGTAAGATTGCACATGAGTTTGGCTACAGACTTGGGGCGAAAAGGCCAGTACCTGTCCGTTACATCAATGAGACGACTCTTAATCAAATGGACATCGGGCCTCGATGACGACAAGCTTTACTTGAAGAAAGTGAGGATGAGACTGAGAGCGAAGAGGAAGAGAGTAATGAAGAAGGTGGAGCTGAAATAGAAGAAGAAGAAGAGCAGGACGAGGAAGAAGTGGAGGCCCAGGACACGAGTGAGAGTTTTCCTCCTACGGCACCGGAGCAGGGCACGGATCAGGCTGCCAGGGATGCCCGTTTAGTTAGACTTGAGGAGGGTCGGGCCACCCTATGACAGGATATTATCGATCTGCAGGGCCTCGTGAAACACAAGTTTAAGAAAGTAACTCGCACTTTGAAGTCTATCCTGTGCTGCCTGCAGGATAAGGGTGCCCCTCCTCCATTGCCAGATTTCAACGACTAGTCGAACCTGTTGTTGTCCTTTGTTTTATGTTGTAGCTTGTCCTTATGTGTAGCCTTTATAGGCATAGTAGTTTGGTAGTTGTTTTGGAGTTTGAAGCCTTAGTTGTGTTAGCTCACATGCATTCTCTGTCGCGATCCATGTAATGTTGTGCCTCATGTATTGTGACCATTTTGTTAAATAAAATGTATGATGTTTCTTGAGTTGAGATGTTGAATGCTGTGTGGATGGTTTGTGTGTATGTTAAATCTCGCGGGTTGCACCCTCTATTGTATGTAGGGTATGCCTCCTAAGGGCTCGAGGACTTCGGCCCGTCTCTCTTTGGACGAGTCGCTTGATGGGGTCTCCCCCCTAGGCGATAGCCAGACGGACCCCCAGTCAGGCCCCTCTCATTTTGGTGTTGGGCCTAACTCTCAGCCAGCTACTGGCCCCGCTGCTGGGTCGACTCCTGTGACACCATCTATGGTTCCTCCAATCACGCCTTCGGTTCTTGAGCAGAATCGTGCATCTACGTCGATGCCTTATGCATCTTCGTCTGCTTCGCCTCCTGATAGGCTAGAGCAGATAATGCTGTTGATACAGCAGCAGCAGCAGCAGCAGTTTTTATCTACTATGGCTGGTATCTTTGCTCAGTCGATGGGGGCGACTCCACTTGCTTCACCTATGCACCCATCTGGGAACGCTAGTGCTAGGGGTACATTTGAGCGATTCCAATGCTTATGACCTCCCACATTCGTGGGTTCTCATGGACCCGAGGAGGCTGATTACTAGCTAGATTGCATCTCTAAGATGTTGAATCTGTTACACTGCAATGAGGCAGAGCAAGTCGAGCTAGCCACCTATATGTTCGAGAAGGAGGCTGGTTTATGGTGGGATAGCATCCTACGAATAGATTCTGCAGGACATGTGTGAACGTGGGATGCTTTTGAGACACGCTTCCATGAGAAGTACTTTCCCCTGACATACTGTGATGAAAAGGAGGGTGAGTTTCTACGCCTCCGACAAGGAGGGATGACCGTATCAGAATACGAGAACAGATTCATGGAGCTGGCCAGACACGCTCCTTTGATCCTAGATGACGAACTGTAACACCCTGAAATTCGGGGGTCGAGCATAACTCAGCTCCCGAGTTCCAAAACATCACTTATGCAACATATTTAATGATAGATGTATGTTGTCTGTATTAGTACATAAAACATGGAATAGATTAAGCCAAAGCACAGATATAATTCAGGGATAAGTGAATAAAGCAAGCGGAAGACTTATAGAAATATATGTGTACAAGTGCAAATCCCTGAAGTACATACACAAACCAGGTCGTGATTAAAGTGTTACTATCAAAATTACAAGTATCAAGTTACATCATTTAATTCCCAAAAATAATCCCAGAATCCCGCGCATCAGAACAAGGCTCGCTAGAACCCATCTGAAAACTGCATATAAGAGAAAGCAGCCTCATCATCATCCATCTCCCGCTCTGCCTCAGAAGTCGCATCCACATCTGCAATATCAGAACCTAAGAAAGAGTCTGGTGGGTGTTTAACACCGCCCCAAAACGTGGGAGTGAGTGATCAACTCAATGGAATAATAAGGCACTGGTTAACATGTTATCAGTTCAATTAAGCAGTAATGATAAAGCAGAATAATTAAACAAGTCCTAAGTACTCTTATTAATGCAAGGATGTATGCAAAAAATGATGCGTGCCCTCACACGTACTCCCTCAGCGTCTTCATCTTACGTTACGCATGGCACCACCTCAAAGTGCGCCACATCTACAAAGCACATGCAAATGCGGTGCATGGATATAATTACCAAGTTGTTATTAGTCCTTTCATACAACAGGATTGGGAAGCTAAGATACCTTCCTCATATCACCATCCAAACAGTGATCCATTCTAGGGTCGTCAAGCCTAGACATCTCATACGATCATATGGTTGTAGGTCGTTACAAAGGGCTCGTCACCAATCAATGCACGCCTTTCATACCTTTATTACCACAGTTCAGCTCGTCACCTCATTGCGGTATCCAGGCATGCTCGAGGTCACTACAAAGGGCTCGTCACCAATCAATGTAGGCCGACAACACGAATATAGTGTCCCATACCACCATAATCGGCTTACGAGTTTAGTTGCTCACTGGTCACTACGGGGAGGCTCGTCACCCCAGCGTAGGCCGATAGCTCGACCACGGTGTCCCATACCACCATGTTCGGCTCATGAATCTTAACGGATCAAGGTACCATGGTTAATAGGATTTCATTGGTAAGTTTGATACCCTAGATTCAAGCAGTAGCGTCCATACATGGTGAACATACATCGGATAATCGGGTTACTTGACGAACTCGACTAGTACGAGTGCACGTTGAGTTGAACGACATAGAGTGCACAAGTACTCCGCGTGGCCAAACCACTGCCGACAACTCTAATACGACTCGGATTCGTCTAATCACGTCCTTTGTGGCGAAAGCGATCTCAGCCACAACCTTAAGGCAGATTACCGATTTCCTGGACTATTCATAGTCCTAAACACATTACACTACAATAGATATTCGTATTGAACGTAGAACTGTAAAGGAACAACAACTTAAATCATGTGGTACTCAAGCATTTGAAGAATATCACTTAACATAAATGAAAGCATAAGTAGGACTTGAATTTAAATAACAAGGAATGTAACTAACATGAAGGAAATCATACACATCAATAGGAGTGTTGAGAATCACTTCTCAATGCCCATGCTAGGTTGAAACATCACACTTTAGATCATTCAGGCATTTCTACAAACACCTAGAATACACAATACAACATATATGACATATGTTGAAATACACACATTTGGACAATTCCTTTTACCAAGGAGTTGTCATACATACATCTAGCATACATACATGACAAATAATCATGGCAAACACAAGTGCATATTTTATACGCATACGGTACTTTATACATACACATAGAATACACAAATCTCAATATAACACATGCATATCAGGAACGCAACATAAATATAACATTTGGCATGTGAAATCTCATCCTTAACAAGAATAAATCGTTAACTGGCATTGAAAGCCTTGAAAACCATAACCTATACACTTAAAGTCCGCACCTTAAGCCAGAAAAGAACACCAAACTGATTTCAGACGAGTTGTCTTCGTCAACGGCGATAGAATACCCTAAAGTAAGAATAGAAATGAGATACAACAACACCAAGACTATTCTAAGCTCTAACACAGATTAGGGTTAGGTTAACTTACCTAAGGATGAACTCAGAATCGTCAGAACAACAATTCAAAGTGAAGGTTCAAGGATGTAGAAGAACAGGAAAGAATCCAAGATGATTCACCAACTTCTCTCTCACTATCTCTCTCTTTTCCACTCTCTCTCCAAGCTAGGGTTAGAGAAATTCGTATGGAAAAGAGAGCTAGGGTTTAAGGACTATAAATAGGCCTCAAATTGATGAAAATAACCCCAGGGCCAAGGTATACTTAGGGTATAACCAAAACCTGACTCTCGCGATCCAACGAAGCACTTCTGGTGGGCCTATAACCACGAAAGGTCAGACTTAAGCTCACTGACCATGGATCTTGGTCAGGCTGAGTTTTCGTACCGACCGGCTCTTCAGATCAGTCGTGGCGGACCACACTCAATTCAACGGTCACAGAATCTCGATCAGGTCCGCAAGCACAAGGACATGCCTGGGCCACCTTCCCTGATCAGAGGGTGAAATTGGGTTAGAATCCAACGGTCAGATTACTTAAAATCATCGCGCAAGCGACACGACTCAGATTTCATAAAAGCTTAATAAATTTCCAACCGTTCTCACACTCTTCACTCTGAACTCAATCAAATCGACCCAGAACATCACATGGACTTGATTTTCGAGGTGATGGTCAAGCTCAACATGGTGACCGCAACAGCCTAAGATCATCGCAATCGGACTTTCGACGCGCGGTCCAGGTCCGATCCAGAACTTCCAAAAATTCTCCAGAACAACTGGACTTAGCGATGGATCCCAGATTTCAGAGAACATAGCGCTGACTAATCTACAAGTTTTGAGTCATGCAGATCCAATTTAAAGTGATTGATGCGAATTTCACAAGCAATCGAGTATAGCTCTAATTACCCCAAAAAACAACTACTTAAGGAAAGATAAGCACAAAATTTTTCGGGTCATTACACAAACCAATGAAAATGCGACATTTTTTAGATGGGCTGCAGCCCGATATCCGCGCTCGAATGAGTTGCGCTAACATTCTCAATTACATCGAGCTAGTCAACTTGTCTTTACGAGCTGAACAACATAGTGACAGAGTTTCCCGGATAAGCAACCCAATGGGCCTGAGGCCTTATCCTGAATTGCAGCATCGGCCAGTCCTAGGTAAGAGGCTACATGTAGACTCGCATCCTAGGCTCGTGGCTCCACCAACCCAGCAAAGTTGAACGAAACATTGGTGTACATATTGCAACAAAGGGGGACATACTGACCCTTTCTGTTTTACCAAGATGAAAGATAATGGTATCACGCCACCTCAGAAGATCGCCCGTCAGCCACCACGTGGTATAACGACTCCACCTCTATGATCTGTACCACCAGTGCATCCATATTACCGATCGCCTGTACCTCAAAATAGGCCACCTCAACGACTGGTGGTAGCGCAACCAAATCATCCTCAACAAGCTCGTGTGCATGCGCTTGTAGTTGAAACATCTGAGTCAGCAACCACAACACCTTGGACCTTTGGGGTCACTACCCACATTCAAGGTACACCTGTTTTCCTATTAGTAGACACTGGGTCCACTATTTTGAGAGTGTCATGCTCTATAGTCAAGCGTTTAGGGGTTGAACACTACCTCTATGAGTGCGTTGAGAGTCCTTACTGCGACAGGGATCTTCTCTGACATTACCAAACTCTGTAAGGTTTGCCCGATAAACTTAGGAAACAGAAAAGGTGTGCATTGACCTGATAGTCTACCCACTCATAAGCATGATGGGTGCTTAGTGGGCTAATAGCCACTGGCACGAGGTCGAAGGAAACTAATCTAGCTTATACTTAAAGTTAGGTCACTAGATAGGAGCTGGATCTTCCTTGGTAGGTCAATAACGAAGTCGTCGAAGGAAAGCAACTAAGATCCAAGTATTAAACCAATTCATATGAAAGAATAGGCCTAATGATGGATTAAAAATAATATGGTAACTACAGGTAATAAATAAGGGAAGGGTTGACAAATATTTATATATAAACAAAATCTCTAACTTCAAGTTACCAATAGACTGGTCATACCTTAGTTTAGTATTCGATGTCTACTTAGGAATTATTTTTAGTCATACTAGGAATTATCCTATGATTAAATTTTATTATACGTAAAGATATATATGTTTTTTTTGTCATTTTTGGTACAATTAAATTAAGACCCTCATGTAGTATTGGGTTTTATAGTTTAATACTCCATAAGCTCATTTTGGAGGTGGACCATAGTAAAGGATTATAAGTTTCTTATTCCCTTGTAGATTCAAGGTTCATACCACGTGGAGGACATGTCCCTCTTCTTTCCTATCCTGCGGCCTTATGGCGCTAACATTCCAAACTTCTAAGATATTTTAGAACTCTCGAATCTTCCTTCCCTTCCAAAGTTAAGAAAACCAAAGTGCAATCTGCCCTTAACCCCCTAGCCGTATGATCAAAATGGTGACATGCGAATATAATTTTAGGAGGTTGAAAACCCTTCTAGCCTAGTCTTCTAACTATGAGCACTATGGAAGAACTTATTATCCACCAAGTTAAACATAAGTTGAATAAGAACACTCGTTGAATAGGACCCGAAGGACAACCTTATAAACATTAGGCTTAAACCTCCTAATAAATTATACTACCCCTTAAATACTTAGGATGAGCAGATTTCAGAATTTCAGAACCATATCCCTACATGGCATTCGTGGCTTAACTCAATTCTCAATCCTGGGTGATTACCAAGGACTCACTGCTTTAACCGTGCAGAAGACCAGGATCCTTCAGGATTAGGAAGGGATACAACGTTGTCCACCCTGGTTAGGCGCGCAATCGACGTATCGGATTTGAGCCTACCACAGCTGTCCTTCCGTATTAGCTCAATCATAAAGAGTAAATTATACCACCCTTAAGTAGACTTTATCATCAAACAATTAGCATGATAATAATGAATTAGACATTTGTTTTTAAACTTCAAAGGTAAAAACTTTTAAGGGGGGTAGACCAATATGAGCTAGGCTGATGTAGTTATTACCCTTAGGCAATTTCGGGGATGAAATTGTTCTTTAAGGGGGGTAGATTGTAACATCCCAGAAAAATCTATACAAAAACCCGAGCACTACCTCAAACAGAAACCACTTAGGACCAAATCCTTTAGAAATTAACGAGGATTAACTAGCGCTAAACTAGATTACCTGTGAAATTAGCACCAATCACTTTAAATACGATCTGCAAGACCCAAAACTTATAGAATCGTTAACGCTACGTTACCCTGAAATCTAGGATCCAACTCTAAACCCAGTTGCTCACGGGAGCATTCAGAAACTCTGTAACGGACCTGAACTGCACGTCGAAAGTCCGATAGTGATAAACTTAGACAATTATGATCGCCTAGTTGGACTTGACTATCACCTCAAAAATTAAGTCCAGATGATGTCCTGGGACGATTTGCTTAAGTCTGGAGTGAAGAGTGTGAGAAAGGTGAATTTATTTAGAAATTAAATATGAATTTAACTAATCTGAGTCATTTCGCTTGCACTCCGATTATAAGCATTCTGACCCAAATTCATCCTCGGTTCAGGGAAGATGGCCCACATATGCCAATATACTTGTGGCCCTGATCGAGTTTCGATGACCGTTGAACTGAAACTGGTCCGCCACGGGCGATCTGTAAACCCGATCGGATTGAAAACTTAACTTGATTAAGATCCAATATCTGTGAGCTTAAGTCCGACCGCATTCAGCAAAAGGACCTCCAGAAATGCTCCGTTGGATCAGAATAAGCCCGATTTGGTTATAACCTAAGTATACCATGGCCTTGGGGCTATTTTCGTTAGTTCTAGGCCTATATAAGGGTCTTAAACCCTCACTCTCTCATTCCATACGAATTTAAAAAACCTAGGAGAGAGAAGAGAGCAAAGAGAGAAGGAAAGAGAGAGGAAGTGAGAGAGAGAGAGAGTGGGAGAGAGTTCCTGGGATTCCATCCCATCGCTCCATGGGCTTGGCTACCACATCTGTGCCGCTAATCTGATGATTCCGACTCCGTACTTGGGTAAGAAATCCTAACCCTAATCCGTTCTAGGGATTCAAATAGTGTAATAGATGAAATCGCTAACCTATTTTGTACTGTAGGTTGTCGTTGTGCCGTAAACGACGTATAAACAGATGAATTGAGTTCGTTACGTGTCTACCGGCGTAAGGTGCAGACTTTATATGTATAGGTTTGGTTTTCAAGGCTTTCAATGTCAGATAATGATTTATTACTGACGTGGGTGCCATTTTATATGCCAAATGTGATATCTGTTTCATTTTACGTATATGTATAACCTATGTTGTAAATAGAGTGCTTCTTGTGTTTGTTGAAATGTTTGTATGCATTTGAAATCTGATGTTGTGGTTACCATGATTAATTGTCGTAGGAATATGATTGTTATGTATGCGACAACTCCTTGGCAAAAAGGATTTTCCCTAATATGTAATATGGCCGACATACGTGATGTATGTTACAAAGTGTAGTCTAAGTGTTTGTGAAAATGTTTGAATGAGTATAGAATGTCTATTCGTGCTTGCCATAATTGACTATTGTGGGTATATGATCGTTGTGTAGATGACCCTTCCTTCACGAAAGGTTTTGCCCAAATCGTATTATAACCAACGTATGTTATATATGTTGGAAGGTGTAGTTTGTAAAAATGACTGAATGAGTTAGTAGTTAGTAAATTGTGTTTTGTAAGGAGTTGAGATACGAATCCCAACTACCTTAGTTGTGTGTATTATTTCCCCCCATGTACTGTATATAATTCATGTTTAACTGAGTGTATGATTTCTTCCATGTACTATATAAACATGTTTAAGTTATATTCCATAGTATGCTCAAATGATTGTAGGATTTGACTTAAGTCTTCATTACTGCTTTGATTATCTCATATGCTTAATTGTGATGATTGTACGTGGTTGGGACTATATCACAGTCCAGGTAATCGGTAACAGGCCTCGAACTGGTGGTTGAGGTTATTTTCGCCACACAGGATGTGTTCGATAAATCCGAGCCATACTTGGGATGTCGGCAGTGATTAGGCCACATGAAGTGCTTATGCACTTCATGCCAATCAACTCAACTTGCACTCGCACTAGTCGAGCTCATCAATTAACCCGATTGACCCAATGTATGTTCACCATGTTTGGACGTTACTGCTTGAATCTGAGGTACCAAACTAACTAGTGAAATGCCCGTTTAACCTTGGTACCACGATCCGCTAAGACTCATGAGCCGGGCATGGTTGTATGGGACACCGTGGTCGAGCTGTAGGCCTACGCTGGGGCGACGAGCCTCCCCGTAGTGACCAGTGAGCAACTTACAATCGTGAGCCAAATACGGTTGTATGGGACATTATATTCGAGTTGTCGGCCTACACTGGCGCAGCCTAGCTGTGGTCCCTAGTCGGGTTGGTGACGAGCCTTCGAAAATAGATTGCCAGTTGGTAGGGCGTCAGTGGAGTGACCTCGAGTATGAGCAGGCCTACCTCGGCGCAGCCTAGCTGTGGTCCCCAGTCGGGTTGGTGACGCGCCTTCAAAAATAGACTGCCAGTTGGTAGGGCATTCGTAGTAGTGACCTGAACTAGCTTATCATATGTGATTAACTAGACTGACGACCCTAGATGGATCAATGTTGGGCAAATGATATAAAGGGTGGTACCTTAGCTTTCTAATTCTACTGTATGAAAAGGACTAATAAGAACTTGGTAATCATGTTCATGCACCGCATTGCATGTGCCTTGGTGTTGTGGAGCACTGCGGGAGGTTGTCATCTGTACCGTAAGATGAAGACGTTGAGGGAGTGCAGGCGAGGGCATGCATCATTTCTTCATACATCCCTGCATTAACAAGAGTAATTAGGACTTGTTTGATTGTACTGCTTTATCATTACTGCTTAATTGAATTGATAACATGTTAACCTTTGCTATAGAGTTCCACTGAGTTGATCACTCACTCCCGCGTTCTGGGACGGTGTTTAAACACTAACCAGACTCTGTCTTAGATGCAGATGCTGATGTGACCCACGAGGCAGAGCAGGAGTACGAGGATAGCGAGGAGGCGTTCTCCTTTATGCAGTTCTCAGGCGGGTTCATGTGACTCGTGTCCTGAGCTACGGGGATTCAGGGTTATTATTGTAGTGGTTTATTTCATTTTGATACTTGTATTTTGAGACAAACACTCGTAAATATTAACTTGGCACTGCACACATCCTTTGGGGACTTACACTAGTTCATATTTTCACTTCAGTCTTCCGCTTGTACATTTCATCTGTCCCTGGATTATGTTTGCAGTTTGGCTTAATTTACTCCATGTTTTATGCACTAATACAGACAATATACATTCATCATTTCATATGTTGCATAAGTGATGTTCTGAAACTCGGGAGCTGAGTTATGCTCGACCCCCGAATTTTCAGGGCGTTACAGAGAGAGAGAGAGAGAGAGAGAGAGAGAGAGAGAGAAGCTCAAGTTATTAGCAAGCTATTAAATGATATTTATAATTTAATTTATAGAGCTTTTTTCAATTCCCTTTATCTCAGATCTTTCAAGTTTGATTCTAAAGAGAGTAAACTATACTCTTCTTTTGAGATCTAAGAGAATTGATTCAAGTAGATTTTGGGTTTTAACTTAATTAAAATCAATTGAACCCTAGACCCTTTCTATCTGACTGGACAAGGAACAATGTACATTCAAGAAAGAGGTTCTTCTGCTAAAAGCTTTTTATACATCTTCTATGATGAAGATAAGTATACCTTCTAAACTCTTTTATTTTTTTTTTAAGATAACCTGTTAAAATATCAGTTTAAGTTTTGTCTAAGATAGCCTGAAAATCTCAGTGTGAGTTTGATTGTGATAGCCCGTGAAAATCACAAGAATTGTATAAGGTTGTTAAGGTGAATCTGGGAAAACATTTTCACAGTGAAAGCCAAAATTATGAGGGAAGTAATTTTGTGAGTAAAGTAGGTGTGGCTGTTTTTAAAGCACCGAACCACTATAATCCTTTGTGTTATGTGGTGAATTCCTTTATTTTATTTATGGTGAATGATTGTATTTAATTTCATTTACGTGGTGAATGTTGTAATATTTTAATTTACTCTTGCAAGTTTGAGGTTTTGATTTTAAAGAAATTTGTGAAATAAGGTTATCCCGCCTAAAACTTTAGGTGAAGATTGTCCTACGAATTATTTGGAATTAACATTTTAATACGTAAGCAATTGAGATCTTTTCTTTATTTACATATTCAACACTTATATCGATTATTCGTCATTGTCATATTCACCCCGACATCTTAACCTCTCTTTTTCAAATATAGATCACTCATTCCATTCATATTAAAAAAATTACTTTAAGATATTGCCAAATTTCTTATATATATATGTGTGTGTGTGTGTGTGTGTGTGTGTGTGAAAAAATGTCAATACATAGCAATTACCAATATTACAATTATTCTGGAATGCCCAAAGCAAGTATGAAATTTTACAAATCTTGTTTGAACTGAACTTGGCATGATATCGTGTTAAGCTCGGCCTTAATGATAAGCTTGGCCTTATTAGGAGCACTAGCAAGCTCCTATTCCAAAGAAGCAGCAACCGGTCAATCCTTCGGTAGCACTAACTCTTCAAGCTCAGCTATGCTGGTATTATTAACAATATCAGCCTTGGCTTCGCTCAGCCTCAGTTCTTCAGTCTATTTTTGGGCTTCGAGATTAGCAATATTCACATTAATGGTTGTCAAGTTTTGTTCAGATATCTTCATCTGGTCTCAGAGTGAATCACACTCCCTTTTGTATTAAAAAATGACGGCCGAATTCCTGGATAACTTGTCTTTAACGAGCAATAACTATCTTTGACAATGAAGTATCTTTGGAGCAATGACTCCATTACGACCTAACTCCAGTTGCTGTAGTGAAGCACATAATTGAATTAAAGAATCGTGAAGTGTTGAGACATTAATCTTGGCCAGCTTCACAGAGTTATCTAAAATTGTCAGATCATCATCAAGATGGGCCATTGCTTAGGGTCTTGGAACATACATGCCATGGCAGAGAGGGCATTCTTGACCAGGACAAGCTAATACAGAGGAATATTATCTAAGGAGAGGAGGTCTAACACGGTTGTCATCGAAATGGAGTACGCAGAACATCTTGAAGACGGAACAACTGTAAGAAAAATGAAGAAAATAATTGCATCAAGAGGATGGAATGAGAAAGTTATATTTGAAAAGGTATGTTGTAGATTGCGTAAACTTTTGGATATACCTGCTGTTGAAACAAGGAATGAAGGAGTCGATGAGGTCGAAGCTCCTATATTGACAATAATAGATGAAGGTTTGAGAACTTCCACGCCAAGTGTGATTTTAAAAGATGGCTCCTTGATTGCATTACTCAAATTAAACATTGTCGGGTTCATCACGGCCATGGGCTCCCACAGGAAACAAATTTCACGAGCAACTGAAGTCGGGATCATGGAAGATGCGATCATAGCCTCCTCCGTTTTGACATGCTCCACATTAGTGATCGTCGCCCCAGTGGTTGGTGAGAAGACTGTTATGTCTTGATTCACCTCCACACTATTTAAGGAGATTAACGCCTCTGTTGCTGCCTGTGCCACTGGTGCAGAAAGTTCTTCTTCCCTTGATGATGAAACCTCCACGATCCGTGGAAGGATTTGGGGGTTAGGCAATGGAATCCTTATCAGAGGAATAACATGCATCTCATGAGGGAGAGGGGAATAATGGGAGTTGAAAGACATGAAGATATTAGCTATAGGCGAGTTGTTGAATTCCCCATAATTAAGAGGCTCGTCTTCCGTGGGAGTGGCCGCTTGATCAGTTGGAGTAGATATGTTTTACAGTGCTTCTTGACTGGGATTTGGGAGTGAGTCACTGGGGACGAAAAGATCTGTCGTTCCAATCTTAGTAGAGGTGAGGTGGTTGAAAAGTCGAGCCTATTCTTATCATCCCTCACAGTCTCCCTACTAGGAGTGTAGAGGGCGGTCCTCGACATTAGTGGGGTTGGCTCATTACCCTTCTCTAGTGGGCGTAGGATTGTGGCTGTGATAGATTGTTCCCTTGACCTCCTTAATACTTCCAAGGGAGTCCCATAAGAAATCCAACTATCCACAGCATTGGTAGGCTTTACTTGTCGAATGGGTTCTTCTGCGGAAATCTTCAAGCACACTTAGCCACGGGCAGGGGTGTGGTCTCTCTCCACTATATAATTGATCCCCTACTCTGGCTTATAAATTTTCAATCTCGGAGGAGGCACCCAAAATGGATAATTTACTAAATGGAAATGGTGGACAAGAGAGAAATGATGAATCCACCATCGCATCCAGTAATAAGATTCTTGAACAGAGTGGCTGTAGCCTGATAGGAAAAATGGGAGCCTGTGCGCACAATCAGAAGTTGCTTCCAGACGAGCCCTAGTTATAAAGGCCGACTCCATAGCTCCTCATCATGCGGGTCATGACTTCGTAATCTTTTGGGATTGTCTGGTCATAACTGAACTGAAATGCGAATCTACTAGGGTAGTAAGGTTCAAGTCAAAATTTGCTACCCTCCCTCAATGGAAGGTTGTTGGACCTGATTTAGATGAAAACTATATGCTCACTCGGAGATAACGAGTTATCATCTATGACATCTCTATCCTCGGTGATGTTAGAAAATGGAAACCGGAAGAAGTCGATAGACTCTACTTTCTCGATCTTATCCACCACCTAGTTATATGTCTTCTTTATCATTTTATGCCCTTGATAATGCCAAAGTGGAAGACAATCTAGGTTCACATATGCATTTTTTGGCTTTTCATAGGTCCAAGGGAAATATATGCCAAGCCACCTCATGAAGTAGTGCCAAGGTGTATAAGCCGAAGAACAGTCCAACTGTTGGGTTTTACAATGTGTATCTATGTCGCCGAAAGCACGATACAATGAGTAAAGGACTGGAGGAGCCAAGGAGTACCTTCTCCCCTCCACCATCGCTCCGGCAACCACTAATAAAGTTGGTCAGATGGCGTCATCCCACTTCTAGCTAAGAAGCCCTACAAGGATGAGCCAGTAAGCTCACCAGAAGCACTATACTTGGCAGGGCCCTTGATCTTTCATTTGAGGATGTGGAGTTCTTGTGAATGGTTTATCGCAAAGCTGCAAAGCCAAAAAGAATAATATAGGTACTAAAAAGGGGATGACAAGGAAACATGCAGAAAATTCAGGCAGGACAAAAAAAAAGGAATAAAGCATGTACCGTAAATCCCTGGTGAAATGGGCAAGCCAGGTGAGGTGTGGGACTTTATGAATGTAAGGAAAGTTCGACATGTCCTTGAAGAGCTCAATGACCATCTCTGAGACCTTCGGCTGGCAGTTAGTGGGCGAGAAGCGCACGAACTCCTCATTAGTGGGCACATATTCATAAAAAATGCCCTCTATGGGAAGACCCGCCATCCTGTGAAAGTTACATGTCATGCCCCAAACTCGGAAACCAAGCTCACAAAATTTTTCGATCACTGAATCCGGCGATGACAGCCTCCGTAGTATCCCATTCTTGGCTCCCAACACCCATATGCCAGATTCCGATCCCGGGATCCTACAAGGAGGATTTTTTAGTGTAAATTTTTTTGAATGATTAATCTGTTTAGGCGGTTACACATTTTGTACATGGTATCAATGCATATCGAAGAGATGAACCTGTTCGACATGTCACACATGATATGATGCACCAGCTCAATAGTAATGAATGAAACAATAGCAAACTCCAACAGCTCTTGTATGCATCCTGAAAAGTGTAAATCATATGTATGAGTAAACTACAGCTCGTGAGTCTACTGCATGCTGGGAGTAAAACACGTCTTATCAGGGCGCTCCCATAAAGACATCCAAAACAACTGTAGGCATGTTATCAACCAATCGTGTTATCATAGGTGAGTAGGTTATCAATCAAGCATGTCGTATAACTATATAGGTTATCATAAACATGACATCAATAATAGGCATGTCACTCAACAAGCGACCATGAATCATTAAAATATCTAATCATCATGAACAAGATAATCAAATTTTATTTTCTACTATATGACATACAATGGAAAGGCAATGGCAAGGCTGACATGTAATCATTTGAGTACAATGACATAATAAACCAAATGTCATATGATGAGGATGCAATGCAATATGCAAATCCTGACGAAGTCATGAATATGTGGGACAAGGTCCTACCTACACTGTGTGCATGGTAGTCTACCAACACAGTAGCCTACCAAACACTGGTAGCTCGCCCAGGCCCACTAGGCCTCACCCACATCAGCGTCCACCTACGTGTGCCCATCCATGTGTGACCACAGTGACGGGGCATCAAAATATGCCATATACAGAGGATGTAATACAGTATGCAATGTAAAAGAATTGACAAGGCTAGAATGTGTAGTCGGGATGATAATACGTGGTATCGTAAGCTGTGGGGTTCATAATAAGGGACTTCTATTCAAATCAGTCTCATATCTAAATTTGGATAGCTAAACTCAATGCGATAAACTCTTGATCTCAAGTTGATCGCACGCCCCAACCGAAATCCTGGCCATTGCGAAGGTACACATAATGATTTAGTTATGCACCACCAACCCAAGTGGATAGTGAATGAATGAATGAATGAGTCAAATGATGAGTAAGCAACTCCTGCTCAATAAGTCCACATATCAGTACTGTACATCTCTGGGATCATCACCAGGGTTTAGTCGAATGCTGTCAAGGCCTACGTGGCTAATGTCATATGTAAGGTGTAATCACAAGTCATGTCAATCCTCATCTGAATCCACATATTAGTACAGTTCCTTCTGGACAATCACCGGGGTCGAGTATGCTCCAAATGGTACCGCCCTTTCCCCAGTCGAACAGTCCAAGTAAGCGTAAGAGACCTCACTATCCACTTGGCCAATAGTCTATCAATATTTATCTGACATGTCGATAGTGGATCCATTTACGAGCTAGTCAGATCAGCCTAGCATTACCCCCTACCCTCGGGCGGGTAAGGCCACACTCCCTTCCAACTGACTACGACACAGTGGGAGATGCGGCCTAATGGTACTCAGCACTCGTGTGCTCATACATCCACTCAATCTCGACGTTGGAGCATCCTCTTGGTACCATAAGGGTTTAGGGTCTTTCACCCATGGACATTTATGACACCCCATGTAGAACCAAAACATTTCCTGTGTCCAATCCTGCCATCCATGATATGCCTGTGGAGGCCTCAGCCCTGATGTCGCTAGGGCGAACAAAAATCATGTCACACAAATGCAAGATGCATGAGTCATACAAGTCCTACACATACCTCGCACTCATGTGGGGCAACTCTGTCTCTCGAGGAGTTCCAAAAACAACCAGCCCAATGGCATATATTATGGTCAATCACTATTCATAACAAGAATGCAAATGATGCGTGTGGGCATGAATCATGGTGTATGCCATGCATTATTATCAATCATAACAATGATCGGCCTCACACAATCATAATGGGCCTCATACATCGTAATGGGCCTCATCCAGTTACAATGGGCCGCATACAATCACAACGGGCCTCGTACAATGGGCCTCATACAATCATAATGGGCCTCATACCATTACAATGGGCCTTATACAATCACAATGGGCCTCTCAAAATGGGCCTCATACAATCACAATGGGCCTCTCAAAATGGGCCTCATACAATCACAATGGGCCTCGTAAATAGGCCTATATATCACAACGGGCCTACATATCATGGCCACAAGATGTGTTCCAAGGTTTGAATAGTACTACAGGGTATGGTGGAACCGGACGGTACATAACTTGGTTTTGGAAGATATAGCACGTCCCTTTTTTTTTACTATATGAGATCCGCACTTTGACACCTGAGATTCCGTAACGAGTAGATACTTCCGCAGGAGCATAATCAATTTTTTGGTTAAATACAGTACAAGATGTTTTTCCATACTTTTCACATTTAGTTCTAGCTATTTCTGCACCCTCTGATCGACCTGAACAACAAATATGGATCCCCTTCACCCCCTTTTGGCATTACTAATTTAATATCCTTCACTATTTGACTAAAATTGGAACTAAATGATCTTGTTTTGTTCCTCGGTTGAAAAGACGTCTTGTGCAATCAGAGAAGCACTCTGATAAATAGATTTGATCTTGACCAACTCAATTAAGGTATTATTGTTTGTTCTATTAGACAACAAAGATCGAATTTTTTGCACTTTGTTCAAATAAGAGTTGTACCCGTACGAAATTCTTCTGTTTCTCAGTATGATCTCTATCATGATCTCTATTCACTTTATCAATTCTCCTATCCTACCTAGGTCTATGAATTTCTCTATTAATTCCATTACCTTCTCCTTACCCATGGCGTTCCAACATTTGATCCTTAATTGACCCAGGAGTTGTTTCCGGGCATCCTCACGAAAGAGTTCCTTATACACCCCAACCCCATCCCTTAGAGAAAAAAAAAGTAGCATCGAAGAAAGGAAAGAGTGAGATGGTGGTCTTTGTTGTTCCCACGAAGTGAAGATCATTCGTTTGGCGAATGAAGTGGGTCAACCTCTTTTTGGCTTCTAAGCTTTCTACAAAACAAACCGATGCGAGAGCGTATTCTCTTATCTAAGCTTCCTCCCTATTCATTCGATCCCCCCATCACAGATGGTTCAGCCACGCCCGGTGCCACGAAATGATTAAGAACTACGACGGGGTAGAAATGCATTTTTTTCTTTGTATGCCAAAAGAAAGCATTATTCTCAATGAGGGCCCAATAAGGGAAAAATAGAAATGGGCTAAACAATGGGCTCTAGAGAGTTTTCAACGTGGACATTTAACCATTATTGCTCCTAAAGTGCAGTCTGCCTTATATTCTAACAAACAATGGGGAATGGGCTTAGCAATGGGCCCTAAGGAGTTTATAATGTAGACATTTAACCACCATTGTCTCTTATAATACGGCCTACTATAAAGACTATCTCACAATGGGGCCCATGGCCCTTAAACTAGCACAAAAAAATGGATGGGCATCATAAACATTATCATATACATCGTGGTGGAATCAACATCATAATTGGGCCTTACACAAGAGTCTCATATATCACAATGGGCCTCATCATATAGGCCTCACATACATCACAATGGGTCTCATCACATGGGCCTCATCACATCACAATGGACCTTATCCCATAGGCCTCATATACATCATAATGGGTCTCATACATGGACCTTATATACATCACAATAAGCCTCATCCTATAGGCCCCATATACATTACAATGGTTCTTATCACTGGGGACTTATATACATCGCAATGGGCCTCACTACATAGGCCTTATACACATCAGAATAGGCTTCATACAAGTGCCTCACATACACAAAATTAGGCCTTATCACATGGGCCTCATATACATCACAGTGGGCCTCATACAAGGGCCTCACATACATCTCATTGGGCCTCATCATATGAAAGGTAAAGCCCATACAAGATAGCCCATACTAGATGGCCCACTTAAGGTTTTGAGCCCAAAAACACCTGAGAGTTATTTTTCAGAGTTTACATACTGCATGAAATGCTTTGGGAAGGTGGTGGACCCTACTGACGTGGCCCCACATAAATTTTACCTCAAACAGATTTTTATTCAATGTTGGTTCTAGGCCATTTTAGAGTCAGATTTATGATCACGTGTGGCCTACATATGGTGAAAGAGAATAACCACCTAGTAGCTATATGTATGGGCTTTACAAATTATAAGGCAGGCCTCATTAGTTCGGTGAGTATAATTTACAGTGATGGCCCAAACATAGGTACTCGGAGAAACTGTGCAGGAAATATAATACAGAATTAGTTTTGGCCCAATTTTAAGTATATCCCTTGATCATAAGGGACCACATTTCAGTGTGCCGTCAGGTGCCCTTGGTTTTACTATATACGCACTTCAAAAATTATAAGTTGAGACCAACCGGTTGTGCACACGTAATATTTGGTATAAGGCGAAACATTGGCACTTTGATTTTTTGCACATAATTTTTTTCTGCACAACCATGCCTGACCACAATTTGGGATCCACTCCCTGATCATGTGGGGTCTGATTTGGCCCAATTAAAATATTATTTATCTATTCATTAGTGTAGGTTAGAGGTTTCAAGTGGTGGCCTACTCAAACCTCCAACGTGTAGTCCACTACAGAGGCCTAATGTTAGTACAAAACAAAAATAATTAGACAGTTTTTAGAAAGGATTAAACATCCCCCAAAGTGGGACCCTTAACTATAGAGTGTGGGGCCCACTATAAGATGTCAAAGAGGCCTATATGCATTACAATTAAGTACTTAGAAAATTTAGGTCCTTACTCTTGCTCCAGTGGTAGACTCTTAGGAGTTTCAACACCTGGTCAAGGGTTTGAGTACCCATAGGTGGTGAAATCCTACTAAGGCGTGAGTGTGTGGGGTTGTGTGCATGTGTTTTTTTTTTTTTTTTTAAAGTACTTAGAAAATTTTCAACAAAAAAAAAGTGTAAAGGGAATGAAATAGATTCAATGGCAAGTGGGGCCCACATACTAGTAAACCATAGATAAAAGACATAAAAATATACATGGGTTCCTAGATTGGATGAACTAATAAAATACATAAATCACAAGTGATCCCACACCCATGTGGGTTAATGAGAGGATAATTGTTATGTATAACATAGATCCAACATATTCATCAAGTAACACATGAAATATATATTGATTAAATCTCTATAATTAGATTATCTGTTGAAAGATCTGATCCACTGGATGGTTTGGAAACAAGTCATTCAGGCCGTTTATAGGTTTCCAACCATACAAAGCCTTGGATGCATTTGGACCACACATAGAAATTCAAGATTCGTCCTTACGGAAGTATCTATCGGTCTAGAATTTTTTAAATTTTATCATGAAAGAATCTGACCATAGGGACTATACATTTGATTATTAACTATCTCAAGTAAGTTAAGAGCAAATATCAAATACATCTGACTGTTGGAATCATGGATATGGCCCAAATAAAAATGGTCATAATAAGCTCTCAAATACATATTTCGTATAAGGCCAAGATCTCAACCGTCCAAACTCCAATTGAGGCTTATTATATACCGTTGGAAAGCTGGTTCGATTTTTTACGAATCCAATGAAATGTATATTTTTAATACATTCATTAAAAGAGTTAAAAATGGGTCCATTTAGGCAAATCAGAATCCTGTATATGTTGCTGGACAGTAGCCAAGTAAACTTGATGTTACGGATGATTGGACCATTGGATGGCTATGAAATTTAGTTCGGAGTTAGTTCATATTGTGATTCATAATATTAAGTTTCAACTCCGATCTTAGCATGGTTGATTTTATATGATTTTTAGAACGTGTTGTCCAGAAACAAAAACATGATTACAAATAAAGGGTGTAGATATGATGTTCATCATGGTGGACCATACTAACATGGGCCACTTAGCTGACTACCATAGATATAAATACATGCACACAAGAACTCCACACTAGTGAGGCCCACACATATCAAGAAAATAAAAAGGGGAAGAAAGAGGAGGATGGGGAAGATGGAAGGAGGGGTGTAGACTCACTTCATTGGATGGATGGTTCGATGATGATGTGTGGTCTGCTCCCTCTTGATCAATGGTGGTCCACACCTTGGCCCCACCCTCTCTCACTCTCCTAAAATCTCAAAATTTTTCGAAGTATAGGAAAAGAATATGTGTAAGAGAGCTCCTACTCTTATATAGGGAATTGGGGGTTGAGGTGGAAAAATGATGTGGCAAGTTCATGGGATCTCATTGGTGTTAAAAGTGAGGTGGAATGTGATGTATGGTATGGGTAGTGGATGGATGAGGTGGATGGTGCTAAGCATGCACTAGCCAAGGTGGAAGAAATCTAGACATGCATTGTCTAATGGATGGATAAGGGTTATGGGTTGTAGGTGATGCATGGTGGATGATGAAGTGGAGTGTTGCAATTGATTGTTTGAAGTGATGTGACACAAATCAACACATGCATTGGAAGCATGTATAGGATGAGGTGGATATGAGCCATGATTAGTTTCTAAGGCATGGAGAAAGAGCCAATGATGAGTTTTCGGATAGAATCCAATTTTGTCTTATAGTGCTTATCTTATATGTGTTAGGTTCTTATTTTGTCATGTAGCAATTGTCCTATTTGTTGGTAATTTTCATGTTCTAAAAGTGAACTTTAGGCCCACATGGGCTCAAGTCCAATGGGCCTAGCATAATAAAGGTTGCTTGTGTTATTGGATACATAATTTGAGGTTTACATTCGATGGGTCATATCTCACTAACGGAGCGTCGGATTGACGTACGATTTTCACCATTGCGACCGCAACAATGATGCGGTCCACATGATAGAAGTCTCAAGGTTATCCAGAACAAATCACTTTGGTGAGTTTTCTAGGTGCACTAAGGTGCAATGTATGGTCTATCAATGGTGCGAGTTGGAACACGTGTGCACACGAGCGATGTAGCAAAAGACCGGGATCCCACATCCTACCCACCTTATAAAAAAATTCATCCTTGAAATTTCTAAATAAGTTCACATTCAATTGTGTTAAACAAATGAACAACTAAATTCGAAAGATCGTTGTATAATCACAATTAATTCATAACATCTAGACAGGGCACAACAACCAAGAATACCTCAATTGAACAACAAACAAGTAAGAATGATAATCAAGGGACGAGAGTTATACATTTATACTCATATGTTTTATGTACTAAGACAACTAAGTGTTCTTATGTTTTCAAACATCAGAGTACACACAGGTTGCCCTGGGATTATTACTCTGATACCAACTCCTGTCACGCCCCAAACTTGGAAACCGGGCTCATAAAATTCTTGATGCCAAATCCGGTGCTGACAGCCTCCGTAGTATCCCATTCTCAGCTCCCAACACCCATATGCCAGATTCCGATCCTAGGATCCTACAAGGAGGATTTTTCAATGTGAAATTTTTTTTGAACGATTAATTTGTTTAGGTGGTTACACATTTTGTACATGGTATTAACGCATATCAAAGAGACGAACTTGTTCGATATGTCACACATGATATGATGCACCAGCTTAACAGCAATGACGGAAACAATAGCAAACTCCAACAGCTCTTGTATGCATCCTAAAAAGTGTAAGTCATATGTATGAGCAAACCTCAGTTCATGAATCTACTGCATGCCGGTAGTAAAACACGTCTTATCAGGACACTCCCGTAAAGACATCTAAAACAACCATAGGCATGTTATCAAGCAATCATGTTATCATAGGTGAGTAGGTTATCAATCAAGCATGTCGTATAACTATACAGGTTATTATGAACATAACATCAATAATAGGCATGTCACTCAATAAGCGACCATGAATCATTAAAATAGCCAATCATCATGAACAAGATAATCAAATTTTATTTTCAACTATATGGCATACAATGGAAAGGTAATGGCAAGGCTAACGTGTAATCGTTCAAGTACAAGGACATAATAAACCAAATGTCATATGCTGAGGATGTAATGCAATATGCAAATCCTGATGAATTCATGAATATGTGGCATAACTCCTACCTACACTCTGTGCACAGTAGTTTGTTAACCACTGGTAGCTCGCCCAAGCCCGCTAGTCCCCGCCCACATTAGCGTCTACCTACGTGTGCCCGCCCACATGTGACCACAATGATGGGGAGTCACAATATGTTATATACAGAGGATGTAATACAATATACAATGTAAAAGAATTGACAAGGCTAGAGTGTGTAGTTGGGATGATAGTACATGGTATCGCAAGTTGTGGGGTTCATAACAAGGGACTTTTATCCAAATCAGTCTCATACCTAAATTTGGATAGCCAGACTTAATGTGGTAAACTCCTGATCTTAGGTTGATCGCTTACCCCAACCAAAATTCTAGCCATTGCGAAGGTACACATAATGATTTGGTGGTGCACCACCAACGCGAGTGGATAGTGAATGAATAAATGAATGAGTCAAATGCTGAGTACGCAACTCTTGCTCAGTAAGTCTACATATCAGTACCGTACAACTCTAGGATCATCACCAGGGTTTAGTACAATGCGGTCAGCCATACTAAGGCCATAAGATGCAAGGCTTACGTGGCCAATGTCATATGCAAGGTGCAGTCATAAGTCATGCTAGTCCTCATTTGAATCCACAAATCACTACAGCTTCTCTTTGAACAATCACTGGGGTCTAGTACGCTCCAAATGACATTGTCCCTCACCCAGGAGAGTAGTCCAAGTGAGCATAAGAGACCTCACTATATGCCTAGCCAAAGTCTGCCAATAGTTATCTAGCATATCGATAGTGGACCCATTTACGAGCTGGTCATACTCAGCCTAGAATTGCCCCTACCCTCGGGCGGGTAAGGCCACATATCCTTTCAACCAACCACAATACAGTGAGAGACGTGGCCTAATAGTATTTGGCACTCGTGCACTTATACATCTACTCGATCTCAATGTTAGAGCATCCTCTTGGTACCATAAGGGTTTGGGGACATTCACCCAGGGACATTTATGGCGCCCCATGTAGAACAAAAACATTTTCGGTGTCCAATCTTGCCATCCATGATATGCCTGTGGAGGCCTTGCCCTGATCTCACTAGGGCGAACAGAAATCATGTCACACAAATGCAACATGCATGAGCATACAATCCAATCATGCATCAGTCCCACGCGTACCTCGCACTCATGTGGGGCAACTCAGTTTCTCAGGGAGTCCCAAAAACAACCAGCCTAATGGCATATGTTATGGTCAATCACTCCTTATAACAAGCATGCAAATGATGCATATGGACATGAATCATGGTGTATATCATGCATGATTGTCAATCATAATAATAATCGGCCTCACACAATCACTATGGGCCTCACACATCGTAATGGGCCTCATCCAGTCACAATTGGCCTCGCATAATGGGCCTCATACAATCACAATGGGCCTCGTACAATGGGCCTACATATCACAACGGGCCTACATATCATGGCCACAAGATGGGTTCCAAGGTTTGAGTAGTACTAAAGGGTATAGTGAAAAACATTATTCTCAATGAGGGCCTAATAAGTGGAAAATAGAAATGGGCTTAACAATGGGCTCTAGAGAGTTTACAACATGGACATTTAACCATCATTGCTCCTAAATTGTGGTCTGCCTTAAATTCTAACTAACAATGGGGAATTGGCTTAGCAATGGGCCCTATGGAGTTTACAATGTAGACATTTAACCATCATTGTCTCTTAAAATGCGGCCCACTATAAAGACTATCTCACAATGGGGCTCATGTCCCTTAAACTAGCTAGAAAAATGGATGGGCATCATAAACATTATCATATACATCGTGGTGAGATCAACATCATAATTGGGCCTTGCACAAGAGTCTCATATACATATAAGCCTCACATGCATCACAATGGGTCTCATCACATGGGCCTCATCAAGTCACAATGGGCCTTATCCCATAGGCCTCATATACATCACAATGGTTCTCATGCATGGACCTTATATACATCACAATGGTTCTCATGCATGGACCTTATATACATCAAAATGGGCCTCATCCCATAGGCCTCATATACATTACAATGGGTCTCATCACTAGGGACTTGTATACATGGCAATGGGGCTCACCACATAGGCCTTATACTCAACACAATGGGCCTCATACAAAGGCCTCACATACATCACATTGCGCCTAATCACATGGGCCTCATATACATCACAATGGGCTCCCCATCATTTGCAAAATCGGATGTTCGGAAGACCAGTGCCTCTGACAGGTATTGGAGATGGAGAGAAGGAGAGGGAGTGCAGAGTGCAAAAGGCCGGGCCACACAACTCCTTATGAGTTGCACGGGCCCGCGCAACTCATGGAGGAGTTACGCGGTACTCTTTGAGGCAATATTATGTTGCATTTTCTCAAGTCTTTAGGCCATTTCAGGTGATTCAAAGTGATCCAGGCACTCCTTTATCATGTCAATGAGGAACGAAGTACACAGAAAGCCCGTACAACTCATCTCTCCTGGAGACATGACTGATATGAGCCAGAATGCTGCTGAAATTTATATTTGAGCCTATTCAATACTTGCACTTTTGTATTTTATATAAATTCTATCTCAGAATCAGAGGATTAAAAGGATGTAAAGAACTCATAATTAATAAATTTGATGATTGTTCTCTTAGTTCTTTCTTTTTGTCATTACTGAATGAGATAATTTCTCAAATCAAATGCTTTTCGTTTCTAGTCAAAACACATAAGATTAATAGGTACAATATTTCATACACACATGTTCACTATGCTATACGCTATTCACTTAATTTGCATATCTTGAGTAGCCAATGTGATCGGATCCTCTATTGGCTTGAAATCCTTTAGAGTTATGTTGCCTTGCTTAGTGTAAGTGCTACGTAGTTTGTGTTAGACAATTGGAATTTTTAAATTGGCAAAATAATTGAAAGTCCCCCCTCCCAAGGATATTGTCTTACATTCATACTTCTATACTAGCAGTATAAACCGCAATTTCATGGCCCACTTGGTGAATGTACCAGCAAATATATTGTTTGACACATTCTCCACATCAGCACATGCGCTACATTTGACCTCTTCATTCTCTACTTAGGGAATTGGTTGAGCATTTCTTTTTAATGGAGGAAGGTTGGCTTTGGACTAATCTTAAGGCCCATTATGCATAATTGCTTATTAAGATTTAGTTATTCAAATAAGGCACATATTACCCATTTGGTAAAAATTAGGGCTGTCAACGGGCTGGGCCTGGGGTAGGTCTCAGCCCAGATTTTGAACTGTTTTGGGTTGAGCCGTCGGGCTGGCCTTGTTTAAATTTTGACTTTTCAGGCCCAACCCTGGCCCATTGGCACCCCTAGTAAATTTCCGTGGCAAGAACGATTTCTTTATGCTTCTCTTTTATAGCAACATGTCTTTTCTCTTTTCAACAAAATCATATAGAAGTGCCAATATAAGTCATTATTGATGAGATTTGAAAAGGCCAGTTACACAATGCCACAAGTGCTAGTGGGTCCCACAGTAAGTTTTTCTTGTCACAAATTAGGCTAGTCCACTTATAAGATTGGCCCACCTGTTAAATGGATATGGACCAGCCTGGCATTCGACATAAGACATTTGTAAGTTGAACCCCACCAGCTAGTAAATGTGTTGTTTGACACATGCTTCACATCGGCATATGGGCTACACTTGACCTCTTCTATCTCTCCTCATGGGAATCCCTTTAACATTTCGTTTTAATGGAGGAATATTCACTTTGAACTGGCCAAAGGGCTCATTTCGCATCGCTTTCTGGAAGTGTAGAATAGATTCACACTAAGTAATTATCCAAAATTTCTTGACTTACCTATTCAAAAAAGGCACACATGCATACTACACATTTGGTAAAAATACTTGATAAGAATGACTTATGTTTCTCTTTTATAGCAACATGTCTTTTCTTTTTTCAACAATGCAGCATGTCGACCCAGTGTAGATGCAAGTCATTGTCTATGAGATTCACTAAGTCTAGTTGCACAATTCCACAGGTGCTAACATGACTAAGATGCGAAGATCTGAGTCGGTCCCACAATGAGCTTTTCTCATAACAAACTAGACTGGTCCACTCATGAGGTTTGCCCACCTGATGAGTGGACCAGCCTGGCATTCAACACAAGACATTTACAAGTTGAACCCCACTTGGTAAATGTGTTGTTTGAAACTGGTGCTTCATGTAGGCATATGAGCTACACTTGACCTCTTCAATCTCTCCTCGTGGGAATAGGAATCCCTTCAACATGTCTTTCGAATGGAGGAATAGGAATCTTCATTGGACTGGCGTTAGGGCTCATTTGGCATTGTTTTCAAGAAGCGTAGAATGGATTCATGATAAATAATTACCAAGAATTACTTCTTATGAATTTGTTATTCAAAAAAGGTGCATACTACCCATTTGATAACCATACGTGACAAGATTCATTCCATTGTGTTCCTTTTTTATAACAACTAGTCTTTTCTTTTTCCAACAAAATCATATAGAAGCACATCCATGCAGTGCGAATGTGATTCATTGTCAGTGAGATTTGCAAGGCTGCCTTGGCCAAGATGTGAAGATCTGAGTGGGTCCCACGGTAAGATTTTCTCCTCACAAATTAGGCTGGTCCACTCATAAGGTTGGCCCACCTGATGAATGGACCAACATGGCATTTAACGTAAGACATTTATGAGTTGAACCCTAGCTGATAAATACATTGTTTGACAAGTGCTTCACATCAGCACATGGACCACAGTAGACCTCGTCAATCTCTCCTCATGGGAATCCCTTCAGCATTTCTTGAAAATGGAGGAATCTTCACTTTAGACTAGCCTTAGGGCCCATTTAGCATTGCTTTCAACAAGTGTAAAATGGATTCACGAGAAGTAATTATCCAGAATCACTAATGCAACAAAGAACAATTTCTCTCTCTCTCTCTCTCTCTCTCTCTCTCTCTCTCTCTCTCTCTCTCTCTCTCTCTCTCTCTCTCTCACGAGAAGTAATTATCCGGAATCACTAATGCAACAAAGAACAATTTCTCTCTCTCTCTCTCTCTCTCTCTCTCTCTCTCTCTCTCTCTCTCTCTCTCTCTCTCTCTCTTATAGCACCAGTTATATATACGATGCCACCGTGATAACGTGGCCCAAATGTGAAGATCTGATTGGGTCCCACAGTGAGCTTTCATCATCAGAAATTAGGTTGGTCCATACATAAGATTGGCCAGATCTGTAGGTGAGCATGGACCATTTGTTTGTTTTTCCCTACCCTTTCTTTTCCTACCCTTCCATTGTTATCAAATATGCATGGCCCACCTAATTAATAGACCTTCCTGATTCACGTATTGGGGCATGTTCATGTATGTCAAGCCACTGAATGGCCTCAATCTTGCACACTATGCCAAAATATCTTCCTTTACCTTGATGAATTTTGAATTCAAGGAGTCAAATATGTTGTATGGATGTCTTCAATCCGTGTAAAAACATGGGATTTTGATCGACCGAACAGCCTACTCAATCGATCGAGTGAAACCCGGATTAGATAGCTTGGTCTTTAGTATTACACCAAAACTGCAAATAAACAATGGACCAAGTCCGTCGTAAAACACAATTAACAACAAACTTGGTCTACTGCATGGTCCAGAACATTTTCAAACTTTCATTTGTTTTTGAAAATGTCATTTTTTTTTTTCAAACTTCTCGTTTTTTTTTTTTTTTTTCAAAATACAAAATCTCAATTTATTTTTATAAATCATACATTTTTTAAAAATATATTTTGTTTTTCAAACTAGTCAATTTTATTCAAACTTTTTAATTTTGTTTCCAATGGCAATTTATTTTTTCAAAATGTCAATTTCATTAAAATGTCAATTTTTTATTTTTTATTTTTTAAATCTCAAAATTTCTCAAACATTTTCAACTTTTTCTAAACTATTGAACCCTTTTTTTTTTTTTTTTCAAAATCACAAATCTTTTTTTTTTTTAACTTCTCAAATTTTTTTTTTTCGAAATGTCAAAATTTTATTAAAATATCGGTGTATTTTGAATTCTCAAACATTCTTAATTTCTTTCAAAAATTCTCAACTTTTTTTTTTTCAAAATCGCAAAATTTTTAAACTTCATTTTTCCTTTTCAAAATGTCAAATTTATCAAAATCTAGTTTTGTTTTAAAATCTCAATTTTTATTTTTAAAATTTGAACTTTTTTCGAACTTCTCCATTTTATTTTCAAAGTGTTAATTTTTTTCAATCTTCTCAATTTTTTTTTCAAAATATTATCATTTTTTTCTATCAAAATTTTTATTTTTTTACAAAATAAAAAATCTCAATTCCATTTTAAAAATCTTTTTTTTTTCAAAAATTAAATTCTTTTCAATTTTTTTAATTTTATTAAAACTTCTCAAAATTATTTTTTCGAAATCTTAGTTTTTTTCAATCTCTTTTTTTTTTTCCTCAAGTTTTTAAAATTTCATTTTTTATAACAAAATCTCAAAAAATTGTCAATTTTTTTTTTGAAAATCAAAATTTTTTAAACTTCACAATTTTTTTCTAAAAGTGCCAATTTTATATTTTTTTTAAATAACAATTTTTTAAACTTCCCAATTTTTTTTTGTCAAAATCTCAGTTTGTTTAAATATCCTCTTCAAATCTCAAAAAAATCGGGTTTAACAACTGGCAGTGTTCATCAGTAACTGAAAACATTCGTCACTAGTTCTATTTTGTGCGGTTTTCATGGCGATGAACATAGTCTGTCGCTAAATTCCGCCAAAAAGCCGCAAAAAATCCGTGTAGCAATGGATGTTTCCTGTTAGCGGTGGATTATATTCGTTGTTAAACTAAGCCTCTTTTTTTTTTTGCTACAAATCATGTCCATCGCAAGTCTATGATTTTGTGTACTATAAACCTTATTGGATAGGTTTGAACAACCTAAGAGGTTTGAGTGATCGACAAAATTCAAAAAATTCATGTAAACTCTCTGAACACTTTTTGAGTATGTTCAATTAATCGAGCATGTGGGGGCTTGATCGATTGTGATTACTCGATCGATGTGTATCGATCAATGCTTAGATCAATAGCGCATACAGGGCATAAGATGGCTCTTGCTCTTTTTTTTGTAACAATATATATATATATATATATATATATATATATATATATATATATATATATATATATATATATATATATATATGAGTGTAATTGTGGGGATTAGGAGAGAATGAAAAGAGCTAAGTCATTTCTAGGGTTTGGAAGGGAGAAAACAAGGTTTTTTGCATCTTTAAATGATTCCATCTCTTGCACTTTAATTTTCATAGTAGATTAGCTCGTCACTTTGTGCTGTGATTTTTTATAGTAAGGGTTTTTCATGTAAAATTGTGTATTCCTATGCATGTTTTGTTTGTGTTTGCTTCTTGTCGTGTGATTCAAATTTGGGGTTTGCTTCCACAGTTTCCCAACAAGTGGTATCAGAGTTATACGCTGGAATTCAAGTTTGAATATGAGACATGGTGATAAAGGGATCTAATGTGAAGTATAAGATAGAGAAGTTTACCAGGAAAAATAACTTTGAACTAGGGAAGGTGAAGATGATAGGCCTCCTAGTTCAACAAGGATTACAACAGAAACTCCTTGGTATAGCGAAGCATCCTACAACTATGAGTAATGAAAAGTGGGAAGAACCGGATGAGAGGAAGAAAACCTCAACCCAATTATGTTTGGAGGATCACGTCTTTTATAATGTCCCTGATCAGAAAACCACTGCAAGACTTTAGATGACATTAGAAAGCTTATACATGATGAAATCTCTATTAAATCGTCTATATTTGAAGAAGCAATTCCATAATCTGGAGATTGCGAAAGGGTCTAATATTGATGAATACATTAGTGCATTCAATCAACTACTTTGCAAGTTAATGAGTGTGGAGGTGAAAATTAATGAAGAAGACCAAGCTGTAATTTAGTGAATTGTCTTCCATGGTCGTACAAGCGTCTCACAGACACTGTGGCATAGTAGAGATACTATTGATGTTAAAATTGTTATCTTTGCCATTCATTCGAATTAGTTGAGAAAGGATAGTGGCGGGACTTTATATACGGATGTGTTGGTAGTTAGGAGAAGACATTCTAAGTGAAAAAAGTAAAATGTACGATCTTGATCCAAGTCTAAGGGCAAAGGAAATATGAAGTGCTGGAATTGTGGAAAGATAGGGCATATGAATAAGGATTGTCAGAATCCTAAAGCCCAGAAAGCATAAAAATTAGATGATTCACCGAGGGAGGCTAATTCAGCAGAATCAGAGGTAGAAATGAGTAGTTGTTAGTGTTAAAGGTAAGTCATTTATATGATGAATGTAAGAATTAATGAATTTTGGATACGGGGGCAATGTACCACATGTGTCCTCGCCAAAGTTGGTTCACCACATACAACGAGTATGATGGTGGCTTAGTTCTTATGGGTAATGATTATGCCTGCAAGATGGTTGGAATTGGATATGTGCGCATCAGGATGTTTGATGGGATAAAGCGTATCCTTACGGATGTGAGACACACTCCTGATTTAAGGAAGAATCTGATATCTTTAGGAGCTCTCTATGTACTTTTGTGTAAATTCACAGGGTTTGATCGTCCTACAAGTTTAGAAAAATGCATTTATTATGATGAAGACATACTAGAGCAGTAACCTTTTACAAGCTGATCGGGAATACTGTATTGGGTGGAGTTGTAGTATATGTAGCAGAGTCCACATTGACATGTTTGTTGCATGCGCACCTAGGCCACATGAGTGAGCGTGGAATGAAGGTACTTTCTAATCGTTGTTTAATTTCTATTTTTAAAGTGTTGGTTTTAATATATGCGAGCATTATATATATGGTAAACAATCACTATTATCTTTTAAGTCTAAAAAACATGTAAGTAAATGGCCTCTTGATTATATACATTTGGATGTATAGAGGTCGTTGCCTATTGTTGTTTGGAGGAAGGTCATCATTTTTTGTCTCATTCATAGATGACTACTCTAAAAAAAGTTTGGTTTTACTTTATAAAGCATAAATTCGGTATTTTTGGCGCATTCAATATGTGGAAAGTGATGGTGGAAAAGCAAATAGGGCGAAAGTTGAAAATATTGATTACAAATAATGGTGGTGAATTTGCTTCGAAGGAATTCAACCAGTTTTATAAAAATGAGCGGATTGTAAGGCATAATACAGTACAACATACACCAGAACAGAATAATGTGGTGGAACAAATGAATTAGATTCTCTTGAAGAGGGCCCGAATCATGTTGAGAAACGCTGTATTGAGAAAGGAGCTATGGACTGAGGCTGTCAATACAACTTATTACTTAGTGAATCGGTTCTTCCCTATGTCGATTGACTATAAAATTTCAAATGAAGTATAGAGTAGTCATGATGTAGACTACTTAGGGTTGCAGGTATTTAGTTGTGAGGCTTACTCTCATGTATCATTGATTAAGAGAGATAAGCTAGACCAAAGAGCGAGGAAGTATACCTTTGTGGGCTATAGAAGTGGTGTGAATGGATACAGGCTGTATGACCGGGGCACACAAAAGATTATAATTTGTTGTGATGTTAGGTTTTATGATGATTCCTTGTTCCACAAGGATGAACACAAGAAAACAAAAAAAAGTCAGTGGCAATTGACATTAAAATTGAAAAAGGTGACACATAGGTTGAACCTAAAGCAACATGGAGAGGTACAGGAGTAGGTGAAGTAACCATCTTTGATGAGAAATCTATTGAAAGATTGCAGATTACCAATGAGATATAAAAATGATTTCAATGTTACATGCACTCTCATTATGTTGGCATGAGGAGGATCTGCCTACCTTCCAGGAAGCACTGAATGACATAGATGCTGAGAAGTTGATGATGACAATGCAGGACGAGATAAAATATTTATACAAGGATGAGATGTGGGAGCTATTGGAGTTTCTCGTTGGGAGTAAATTGATCGGTTGCAAGTGGATCTACCAGAAGAAACCTAATAGATACAATGTTAGCCTAGTTGTAAAAGGTTATGCACCAAAGGATGATATCAGCTTCAGCAAGATTTTCGCGCCTATGGTCAATTATGTATTTATCATCTTTGTGTTGGCATTGGTTGCCTAATATAATCAAGAATTAAAACAAATGAATATGAAGATTGCTTTCTTACATGAGGAATTGGAACAGCATATCTACATGAAGCAAGCAAAATAGTTCGAAATACAGAGGTTAGAGAATAATGTTTGTAGGTTAAGGAGGTTAATGTACGGCTTAAAACAGTGGCCCAATTAGTCGTATAAGAAATTTGATACTTTCATGGTGAGTTGGCGGTTTACTATAAGTGAATATGATCATTTTATCTACTTCAAGGCACTAAGTGATGGAGAATTCATCATATTAGTATTATATATTAATGACATCATTATCACTAGCTATAGCATGTTTGAGACCAATATATTGAAAATTCAATTATTAGGGACATTCAAAATGAAAGATTTAAGGGTTGCAAAGAGGATTCTCGATGTTAATATACACAGAGATAGGGAGAGGAGCAGGTAACAATTATCTCAAGCAGAATACCTTGAGAATGTATTGGGAAAGTTTTGGATGGACAACGCTAAATCGATTAGCACACCCCTTTTTGCTCACTTTCGGCTTTCTTCATAGTAATGTCCCATTACAGATAAAAAAAAAAATTGGTTTGTCTCGTCTGCCCTATTTGATTGTAATTTTTCAGTTTGATGTATATAATAGTCTCTACAAGATGGGATATTTCATATGCAGTTGGTGTTATGAGTAGATACATGTCAAACCTTGGCAAACAACATTGAGATGCAATGAAATGGCTACTTCATTATCTATTAGGTACAATGGACTATGTCTTGACATTTGAAAAATCAAAGAGAAAATTTATATTCTATATTGATTCAGACTTTGCAGGGAATATAGACAATAGAAGGTCGACTTCTGGTTACTCGTTTATGTTAGCGGGTGGAGTGATCAGTTGGATATCGAAGCTTTAGTCTATGGTTGCTTTTTCTACCATTGAAGTTGAGTATATGATAGTGAATGAGGTATTAAAGGAAGGTGTTGGGTTAAGAGGAATGATGAATGAGCTTAGGATTTAACAGGAAGTCATGCTGATTAATTGTGATAGCGAAATCACGATCAATTTGGCAAAGAATTCGATATATCATTCTCGTATTAAGCATATTAATGTTCGTCATCATTTTATTTGACAAACTCGTGAGGAAGGCGGTGTTACTCTTAAAAAGATCTACACGAGAGTGAATCTAGCGGATATCCTTACAAAGGTAGCTCCCACAAATAAGTTCAAATTCTATTTGATTTCTCTAGAAAGATTTGATGTAGACAAAGTGTGCACAAGAAGTAACGATGGGGAAGCTATGATGGGAGACGGAGCTCGGAGCTATGGTTCATGATGATTGAATCAATGGTGGAGATTGTTATCTGAATATCTTCAATCTGTACAGAAATAAGGGAGTTCGATCAACCAAACAGCTTACTCGATCGATCGAGTGAAACCCAGATTAGAAAAATTAGCCTCTGTATAGTTTTGGATAGGTTCAATTGATTGACCTAGGAGGTTCGAGCAATCGACAAAATTCATAAAATTCATGTAAACTCTCTGGACACTTTTGAGCATGTTCAATTAATCAAACATGTGGGGGCTCGATTTATCGAGGGTTGCTCGATCAATGTCGATCAATCGATGCTTTGATCAATGATGCACATAGTTTTGCATAATTGCGCGATTTGCTTCCTATTCCAAGTGTAGCACTATATATATGGGTGTAATTGCAGGATTAGGAGAGAACGAAAAGGGCTAAGTTGTTTCTAGGGTTTGGAATGAAGAAAACAAGGGTTTTTTCATTTAAAGTGGATTAGATTGTCGTTTTGTGCCATGATTTTTTCCCACAAGGGTTTTCAACATAAAATTGTGTGTTCCTATGCATGTTTTGTTTGTGTTTGCTTCTCGTCATGTGATTCGAATTCAAGGTTTACTTCCGTGGTTCCCAAACAAAACATGTGTTGGAGACCTGTGCCCATGACACACTGGTTAGAGATCTAGGCTATTCATGAGGTGAGGTATAATGTGAACATGCCTTGGACCGAAAACGATGTTGGTCCATGAGGTCGACCTTATGAGAGCTTCCCATGAGGTCAAACTTTGTGGGGGCCACTGCGATATGTGTGTTGGATATCCACGTTGTGTATTTAGTGTATCCCTCTAGATTACAGGATGTCCCAAAAATCAGTGTATCCAAAGCTCAGGTGGGCCAAATAATTTAAAACTATGTAAAATCATGCCTAAAACATTTAAAAGCACTTGGCGGGCCCATTCCATAAAAAAATTGACCTTTTAAAAAAAAAAAAAAAATTAATTAGTGAAGTCTAGTTAGCAATTTGAAATAAAAATGTTGCGGTTGAGATCAGCCTGCAACAAAAGCAACCTCTCTCTGCCCTCGGTTGTGGTGTTATTCGAAATTGTAAATGTAATCCAGGCATCCGAATTGTGCCATCCTAGCTAACTGATTTGTGGGCATCAGTGGGAATGTTTAATAAAAGGTTAATGTTCTGAATTCGACAAGCAGAATTGGAGGTTAGGATTCTTTAGTAGATCTCAGGTTTACTGCCCATCTTTACTTAGACGCCCACTATTTTGATGATCTGGATGTGGATGTAGGTACACGTATGCTACATGTAAAGGGTTGAGGGCAGGATCTGCCAACTAAGGGTGGCAGAGTCCGGGCAGGCCGCCCAGCTGGTCGAGCCTGAAGCAGCTTTGGTCAGGGTTTGGACTTGTTAACTTGGCCCATGGGCCACACCTCAGCCCAACATTCATAGCCTGGTCAATTTTCAAGCCAGGCTTTTTGCTAAGTAATTTAGTTCCAGCTTACTTTATACATCCTATAAATGTACCATTCCAAAACGTTTTTAGTAAACCCATGTGTCTTGAATATAAACCATCAGTTTCATACCTCTATGTATCTATTTTTCTGTTCATGTGAGGCCCACTTGATCAACATGATAGAGTAGGAACATTCAAGTGAGAACATGGATTTTATTAATTTTTAAGCGAGGCCTGACCAAATTTCCCACTCTTGGTCATGATCCTACTATCGCAGGCCCATGTCTGGATGGGCCTAGCTTAGAGTTGGGCTTTAAGTATAGAGCCGGCCCAAACTCGGCTCATTCACAAAAAGCAATTGCCCAGAATTGCTTATTAAAAGTTAGCCAATCCAAAAAGGCATATATTACCCGTTTGGTAACCATACGTGACAAGAACGATTTATCTGTGTTGCTCTTTTATAGCAATATGTCTTTTCTTTTTTCAACAGAATAATATAGAAGCACTTCGACACAGTGGAGTGTGAGTCATTGTCGATGAGACTTCCTAAGGCTAGTTAGACAATGCCACTGATGCTAACCTGCCCATGATGTGAAGATCTGAGTGCATCCCACGGTGAGCATTTCTCATCACAAATTAAGCTGGTCCACTCATAAGGTTGGCCATCTGATGAGTGGACCAGCCTAGCATTCAACAATAGACATTTATAAGTTGAACCCCATGTTGTAAATGTGTTGTTTGACACATTTGCTTCACATCGGCATATGGACCACACTTCACCTCTTCAGTCTCTCCTGATGGGTGTCACTTCTCGTCGGAATCTCTTCCGAGTTTCCTTTTAACCAAGGAATCTTCACTTTGGACTGGCCTTAGTGCCCATTTTGCATTGCTTTCAGGAAGTGTAGAATGGATTCACAGGTCACAACAAGCAATTACCTAAAATTACTTGAGAGTTTCTAGAAATGCGCATATTACCCATTTGGTAAACATACATGCCAAGAATACTTTTTATGTCTCTCTTTTATAGTAATTTGTAGTAATTTGTTTTTTCTTTTCCTAAAATCATATAGACACGTCGACGCCACTAGCGCTAACTTGACAAGAACAAATTCTGTATTTCTCTTTTATAGCATCAGTTACATGTGGCACCAGACGTGAAGATCTGAGTGGGTCCCATAGTGAGCTTTTGATGTAAAGCAGGTTGCGGACATTTTCATGGCCAAGATTGAGAGAAGACCCAATCAGAGGCGGAAGTGATCAGGACTGTCAGAACCTCAAAACAGTCATATCCCTCAATTGGGAATGAGTTTTTCGACCTTTCTCATATATGATTCTGGGGTAAGAGAAGCTACTTTAGTCAACCAACCTGCTACGCCTGATATGCAAGATTCCATCAAATCGAGAGTCCAAAGTCATTATTTTTGTTTTTACTATAAATATTAAGTTTTATTTTGATCATAACTCGTGATCCTTTGAGTTTTAGGAGCTGTGCCAACATGAAAAGGGCTTTAAAAAATTAGGATAATAACGGGGTTAGGCCAAATTGGACACTCACTATTTTTGGCCGAAAACCATGAAGTCTAGCAGGAATCATGACAGTCTATTTTATAGTAATGTTTTAGAGAGTTTGAGTTGGAGTTTGATTCTAAAACTTCGTCTTAGGTTTGAGTTTGCTATTTGAAGGATTATAATTTCAATTTTTTATGATCAATTAATTTATTTTGAATTATTAGATTTTTTTTATTTTATTTTCTTCCCTTGTGGATTCGAGGAATCTCCATGAGGAGTCTAGAGAAGCTTCGTGGATTTGAAGTAGTTATCCCTGACGAAGATAGTGATCAATCTCATCATGTTCTTACCTGTATAGCAAGGACTCCCCAAGGACTAATGGTAAGTAATGATGGAATGGACCAAAATCATATGGATGGTGATCTAGGGATTCATTATCTATTGGGAAGAGTGGAAGCTTTCCACCAGGAGAGTCAGTTAACTATGCAAGGGCTATAGGCAACCTTCAACCGTATTACGGATACACTAATTTCACCCTGAGCCCAAGGCGATGCTCAACTGCCTATGATCGTTCTACTACACAACCCCAATTTCCATAGAGCACTTCTAGAGGTGAATCGTAAGGCTATCCTAGATGAGTCGAGATCAAGCGACGAGGACATCGATAGTGGCTTTGCCCAATGAGTGGTCCATGGAGGCAATCAATTAGATTATGCTGATAGAGACTATTGATGTAAGGTTGAACTTCCTAGTGTTAATGACTTATTATGTACAGAAGATTTTCTCGATTGGTTAACCGAAGTAGAATGATATTTTGATTATATGGATGTGATGGAACATAAAATGTGAAATTCCTAGCATTCAAATTAAAATCATGTGCTTCTGCATGGTGGGAGCAATTACAGCTCTCATGTGCTCGATAGAAAAAGGCTCCCATCCGATCATGGCCATAGATGAAATACCTTCTTCGATCACAATTCTTCCCCAGTGATTATGAGCATCTATTGTTCTAGCAATACTAAAATTGCTGACATGGGAATCGAATCGTCACAAATTACACCAAAGAATTCCAGCGGTTGGCAACACGGAGTGACTTATCGGAGATCGAGTCGCAAAAGGTATCACAGTTCGTATGCGGTTTATAATCGATAATTCAGAACCAAGTTCAGATGCACCCAGTTAAGACTGTAGATGAACAAATTCAGTTGGAAGGTAAGGCAAAAACACAACTTGCACGAGTTCCTACTCGCCCTTACCCTTCGACTCGGCCCCCCATGACTGGTCCCATTTAGGATTCAACACTGGCCAAAGGAAAGGAACCAATAGGAGGACACCCTCAATCTCCTACACCCATAAACCATGACACGGGGAGTGGTCCATCTAGGCCTCAATGTGCGGCCACTACCCAAAAAACAACCAAAGGCTATGGACTATGCTAGTTTTTAGCTAAGGATATAGACCATAGCTATATTGCTACGGATTAAAACCGTAGCTAAAAATGCCAAACTGTAGCTAAAAGCTACCTCCTCCACACGTTCATATAACCTTGGATAGCCCCATGAGAGACTCTACGAGGACCATTAAAATGTATGTACTCCATCTAATACATCTATCCATTTTTAAAGAGCATGTTAGGGCAAGTGCCCAAAAAAGGAAGTAGATCAAAAGCTCAAGTGGACCACACGGTAGGAAATAGTAGAGATTAATACATACCATTGATCGATAGTGTGGTTCAATTAGACCTTCGATTTGCCTAGATGTTGGGGTCATTTTCTATACAAAAATTACAAAATTAATGGATGGAGTGGATATATCGATTGCATCACGATGGACCCCACAAAGCCCATGACAAGGCCATCCGCTAGAACCCGCCAGATGTGCGTATGCGGAGGGCCGGTTACAGACAGTACAATAGCTACGGTCAACTTGACTTTTAGCTACGGTTTAAAGCCGTAGCAGGACCGTAGTAGATGAAAATGCGAAAAATCGTGGGGCCTTTTTCTTTTCCCCCTCTCACGCGGGACGTTTCATTTCCCACCTTTGTCCCTTTCTCTCTCACGAAACCTTCATACACCTAAAAAACCCCATTCTCTCACATCCGTCTCTCTCTCTCTCTCTCTCTCTCTCTCTCTCTCTCTCTCTCTCTCGATCTCCCCTCTCATGAACTCCTCTTCTTTCCCTAACCATCCCCTCTCACTCGATCTCATGAAGAGTTGCCTCTCTCATGCCATAATCGACGTCCATTTTAGGTATGCAAGACCATTTTCTTTTTTTCTCTTTTGAATATTCATATTTCTGTCTTCTTCTTCTTTTTTCTTTTTTCATTTTTCTTTTTAGTTTTTTGTTGGGTTTTTTTTGTGGAATTGGATTGGGAGTTTCTCATGCAATGTGGTGTCCAATGAATCAATGAGCTTAATTTCATTAACAAAAAATGGTCAGGCATCCAACGGACAGGCTTATTCTCTGCAACAATGCCAGTTAGGACCATTAATCAGTGGATCATCGCTATTAAATGGCCAAGTCCCACCAATCAAACATATTTAAGACATTGCTCCAAGCTATTGGTGTCTCAGAACTAATGGTGGACCTAGAATGTTTGATTTTCTACATTTAGTGGAGAAATATTATGTATTTGGGTTATTTTTACTCTGTTTTTTGGCTATTGCTATTAAACTTCTCTAGGTTAACAAGGACCATTGCAGATTTTCATTTTTTTTTTTTTGTATGTCATCATCTAACCATGATCAGATGATGAGAGAGTCTTCTAGCTATTTTTTTTTTTGTGGTGAAAGATGAAAAGAACGTTAGGACTGAAAGATGAAAAGAAATGGTGTTTGGTTAGGGTAACTGCTAGATTGTATGGGTGAACATGATGGTGTTTAAGTGTCCCGATCAGTGTTAATACAAATGCCTAAAACCTTACTTCCTTGAGACCATGATTTCAACCATTTGAAAGCAGAAATCTGTGTTGGGGTTGGCATTGAAACCACCATCTTTCTCACTTTACAGGTATGTTTGCATGATGCAATACTTAATGGTCTAACTCAATTACTTCGGGCCACTATTTTATATAGATTTTTTTTTTTTGGAAAGATCATTGTTTTGATATGGGTTACAGGAATTTGTAGCCCCAAATAAATCACTGTTTGGGTGAGCGCCTGCTCCATACTTTTGATGAACATTTGCTTCCAGAGCTTGCTACAGACTATTGTTTGGCATCCTACTTCCCAATCTTTGACAGGATTGCTGAAAATGAAACCATACCACCCCATGGTTTGTTAGAGTTACTTACTGCATTTTTTGTTGTTCTTGTGGAGAAGCATGGTCCCGAGTAAGGACAAAGTCGTCCAGTATCCTGACCTTGTTTTAAGTGCACCCCTCCTACCACTAATTAGTACCATTATGAAGTGTCATTATATAACTTTGAATTATTTTACATTCATTTGTATTAATTTTGTCACGGCAAAACTAGATGAGCTTTATAGTAACAATCCTGCTTCTAAGATGACTGGTGTTGACGATGCCCTTACACAGGTACTAATAAAGTTTAAAAATTACTTGAGTTTCACAGTAATTATGAATTTCCTAATAACTTGATTTGCAATGTTTTACAGTTGGTTGGTTCTGATAGTAGAGGGCGAATGCGTGGTCTGGGTTGCTCGATAAGCAAAACAGGACTGAAGAAGTCAACCTCTACCCGTTCAAAGCTAGATAATATGAAAAAAGAAAAAGAAGGCCTAGCACAGGAGATATTAGAGATAAAGAAATCATTGGTCAATATAAAGGCCTGGGTGGGTATGCATCAAGAGGCACAGTCTGGTCAAAACCTCTCATCACCACCAACGACTAAATCTACTCAGGCATTGTCGGTATGCAATTATAATTTCGCTAATGTAATAAATGCTTACAATTATCATTTTGTTTCCATTTTTTGAGTTTATGAAACATGTTATTGTAGCTTAGCTTCATCTAGAAATCTCATTTATTATTTTTATTTTTTTCTTCTCTCAAGTCACTACACTTTCTCTATTCTTTCTGTCCATACTCTATTCTTTCTCTTGAATTTACAATGCATTCCACTTTCCACTTGCAGTTGCCTAATGTTTGTAAGGCTACATGGAATCTGTTGAAGGTGAGCCTGTTTCTGGTGCCTGCATTTAGAAATTAGCATTTCGTTCTTGAAATGTGTTGTTCTGGTATTGATGGTGAGCCCGTTGATGCTTATGTTATCTTTGCAGGACCCAACCGAGCAAACTGGCATTGATATTTATGTTATCCCAATTTCACAGTTCCAGAATGGCATGCATTTACCATTAGAAGTGGGTAGTGAGCAACAAGCCCAATCCCTATATTGGCTTCATAAAAATGATGGTCAAAATATGATGTTATCTAGGTCCCAAACTTGTTGCCTCAAAGGTTAGTGTGTTTTTCAAGAGTTCTGTATTGCGGTGAAAGTGCCTCTTCTTCTTCTTCTTTTTTATTTTATTTTACTCATGGGATGTGGTTCTTTCAAGGTTCTAATTTCTAATGCATCACCCATAACAATGATTGACTTGCAAAGTCAAAGCAATGGCAACCAACTAAATGATCTTGGTAATTTAGATATAGCCACAGTGGGCAGCAACACATCTTTGATGATATTAGTTTCATGGTCAGTGACTGTGACTAGCAACCCATCTATTTCTTTTGCTTTCTTTCTTTCTTGCAATGCCCTACCAATTTAAAACTATATCATCTGCAACCATAGGGCCTTGTTGCTATTATAGACCTTATTTAACCATCAATTGGATTATGAGCCACAATCAATTGTTTTAAATTTCAGCTGTTCAAGGGCTCGCCATCAATTGGATGGTTGGGATTTTGGATGGTATGGTTTTAGTATTGTTGGACCACTGGAGGAATGTCTTGATTATCAGTGGCGACAGTAATTGTGGCCTTGCAAACTCAACCATCAGAATAATTTGGCCCTTTCTGAGAAAGTGCAGTAACATCAAGGGTGGATTGGATTATGTTACAGGCAACCTGCAGCTTTGGTATTGTTCAAGAACATAGTATTAGTGTAACACATTATATGCAACTTGCGACTTTGCTTATTGCGTGCCGAATTTCAATTAGGATAAGTGATGCCCAAGGATCAGTAATCCAGACCATTCATCCATTGCATCCCAGTGGACAGATTGTGCCCTAAGAATCCCCTGGATTTGTTGCATCCTTTTAGCAACAAATCTGGGACTTCTCTCAATCGGAACTAACCACCTACAGGCACTTATCCTGCTATCTGCAATACAAGGCATTTTTTAGCTCCAAGATGTAAAAAAGGCTTTTTTTTTTCCTTTTCTTTTTCCATTTTGTGGTTGAACACCCGTACTACAAATTGTGGTAGAGGTGCCTGGAGGTTATTAGTTCTCTTTTTCAATTCAGTGCGGGTCACTTGATTCTCCTACTATAGTCCACAAATGGAAAGGTTAACATTGTCTCACAGTAGATTTTTTATTTTTTATTTTTGCTAGTTACGTTGTTTGTCGAAGATACTGAAATTTGATATAGGTTACAGGAATTTGCAGCCCCAAACAAATCACTGTTCCAAAATTGAAAGCCTACCTACCGATTTGCAGCCCCAAACAAATACCAAAGAAGAAACTGATGTATTGACTCACCAATCGAAAGTTTCCCTGTGCAGGTAAGTTGTGTATACATATCCCTTTTTATATTCAAGCCATTCCCTTGATTTACGCAAAACTAGGCTACCCAAAATTTATGGACAACTCCCATTGCCTTTGATCTGCTAGAACTAGCATGTGTGGATTGGCAAAAGTGCGAATGCACTTAGCGTAATTAATAGCGGTGAGGATCTCCCACAATATTGATAAAACTCTATAAAATAGGAAATAACTCAAATTATTATCATAATATGTTGTGTAATCTCTTGGGGCTGTGTATTGGGGCTTAATACATAGTCATATGGTTGTGTATATAGATGAACATGTATATACCCTTACCATTGTGTATATTTTGCCATATGAGGAATTTCCTACATATATACCATCAACATGATTGTTTTATTTGTACACAGAGATAGACATGGTCTAGGGAGTAACGTGAAGAAAATGTAGAATCAGTATATATAGGACTTAGTGGTTTGATCCATCATGTAACGACCTTGGAAATTTCTGTGCTAATCTTTCCTTAAGTAGTTGTTTTGGGGTAATTAGCGCTTTACTCGATTGCTTGTAAAATCCACATCAATCACTTTAAATTGTATCTGCATGGCTCAAAACGTGTAGATTAGTGAGCGCTACGTTACTCTGAAATCTGGGATCCATCGCTAAATCCAGTTGTTCTGGGGAATTTTTGGAAGATCTGGATCGGACCTGGACCGCGCGTCGAAAGTCCGATGGCGATGATCTTAGGCTGTTGCGGTCACCGAGTTGGGCTTGATCTTCACCTCGAAAATCAAGTCGATCCGATGTTCTGGGTCGATTTGCTTGAGTTCGGAGTGAAGAGTGTGAGAACGGTTGGAATTTATTAAGCTTTTATTGAAATCTGAGTCGTGTCGCTTGCGCGACGATTTTAAGCATTCTGACCGTTGGATTCTGACCCAATTTCACCCTCTGATCAGGATGGTTGGCCCAGGCATATCCTAGTGCTTGTGGACCTGATCGAGTTTCCGTGACCGTTGAATTGAGTGTGGTCCGCCACGGCTGATCTGAAGAGCCGGTCGGTATGAAATCTCAGCCTGACCTAGATCCATGGTCAGTGAGCTTAAGTCCGACCTTTCGTGGTTATAGGCCCACCAGAAGTGCTTCGTTGGATCGAGAAAGGCTTACTTTGGTTATAACCTAAGTATACCTTGACCCTGGGGTTATTTCCATCATTTTAAGGCCTATATATAGTCCTTAAACCCTAGCTCTCATTTCCATACGATTTTCTCTAACCCTAGCTTGGAAAGAGAGTGGAAGAGAGAGAGAAAGTGAGAGAGATAAGTTGGTGAATCGTCTTGGTTTCTTCCTTGTTCTTCTTCATCTTCGAACCTTCACTTTGAATCGTTCTTCTGACGATTCCGAGTTCCTTTGGGGTAAGTTAACCTAACCCTAACCTGTGTTAGAGCTTAGACTAGACTTGGTGTTGTTGTATCTCATTTCTATCCTTATTTTAGGGTATTCTAGCGCCGTTGACGAAGACAACTCGTCTAAATCAGCTCGGCGGTTCTTTCTTCGCTTAAGGTGCGGATTTAAGTGTATAGGTTATGGTTTTCAAGGCTTTCAATCCCAGTTAGTAATTTATTCTCGTTATGGATGAGATTTCACATGCCAAATGTTATGTTTACATTGCTTTCCTGATATGCATGTGCTATATTGAGATTTGTGTATTCTATGTGTATTTATAAAGTACCGTATACATATAAAACACGCACTTGTGTTTGCCATGATTATTTGTCATGTATGTATGCTAGATGCATGTATGATGACTCCTTGGTAAAAGGAATTGTCTAAGTGCATGTATTTCAACATGCGTCATGTATGTTGTTCCATGTATGCTAAGTGTTTGTAGAAATGCATGAATGATCTAAAGTGTAACTGATTACACTTGTTGCGGGCGTTGAGAAGTGATTCTCAATACTCCTATGGATGCGCATGTTTTCCTTTATGCAGTTACATTCCAAGTTATTTAAATTCAAGCATCTCCTATGCTTACATTTATGTTAAGTTGATATTTTTCAGATGTGTATGTACCATGATTTAAGTTGTTGATCCATTACTGCTTTACATTCCATATGAATATCTGTAGTTGTGTAAGGTGTTTGGGACTATGCCTTAGTCCAGGAAATCGGTAATTGACCCTATATACGTGGTTGAGATTGCTTTCGCCACGTAAGACGTATTAGACGAACCCGAGTCGTATTAGAGTTGTCGGCAGTGGTTTGGCCACGCGGAGTGTTTGCGCACTCTATGTCGCTCAATTCAACGTGCGCTCGTGCTAGTCGAGTTCGTCAAGTAACCCGATTGTCCGATGTATGTTAACCATGTATGGACGCTACTGCTTGAATCTAGGGTACCGAACTTACCAGTGAAATCCTAATAACCATGGTACCTGATCCGCTAAGACTCATGAGCCGGACATGGTGGTATGGGACACCGTGGTCGAGCTGTCGGCCTACGCTGGGGTGACGAGCCTCCCCGTAGTGACCAGTGAGCAACTAAAATCGTGAGCCGATTATGGTGGTATGGGACACTATATTCGTGCTGTCGGCCTACATTGATTGGTGACGAGCCCTTTGTAGTGACCTCGAGCATACCTGGATACCGCAAGGAGGTGACGAGCCGATCTGTGGTAGTAAGGGCATGAAAGGCGTGCATTGATTGGTGATGAGCCCTTTGCTACGACCTCAACTATATGATCGTATGAGATATCTAGGATTGACGACCCTAGTATGGATCACTGTTTGGATGGTGATATGAGGAAGGTATCTTAGCTTCCCAATCCTGTTGTGTGAAATGGACTAATAACAACTTGGTAATCATATCCATGCACCGCATTTGCATGTGATTTGTAGATGTGGCGCACTTTGAGGCGATGTCATGCGTAACGTAAGATGAAGACGCTGAGGGTGTACGCGTGAGGGCACACATCATATTGCATTCATCCTTGCATTAACAAGAGTACTTAGGATTTAATTACTTATCCTGCTTTATCATTACTGTTTGATTGAACTGATAACATGTTAACCAGTGCCTTATTGTTCCACTGAGTTGATCACTCACTCCCACGTTTCTGGGGCGGTGTTGCACACCCACCAGACTCTGTCTTAGGCCCTGATGTTGCAGATGTAGATGCGACGTCTGAGGCAGAGCGGGAGCTGGATGACGACGAGGCTGCCTTCTCCTATATGCAATTTTCAGACGGGTTCTAGCGAGCCTCGGTCTGTTGCGTGGGATCTATGGGATTATTTTGGGGACTGAAATGATGTAACTTGATACTTAAATTTTGATAAATAACACTTTCACATGATCTGGATTGTATATGTAATTCAGGGATTTACACTTGTACACATTTTACTATAAGTCTTCCGCTTGCTTTATTCACTTATCCCTGAATCATATCTGTGTTTTGGCTTAATCTATTCCATGTTTTATGCACTAATACAGTCAACATACATTCAACATTAAATATGTTGCATAAGTGATGTTTTGGAACTCGGGAGCTGAGTTATGCTCGACCCCCGAATTTCAGGGCGTTACAAGTTGGTATTAAAGCATGATCTGGATTAAACCGGACCTGGGTTATGGTCACACACTGCACGTTGTCGCCACTTTAGTGTAATTGGGTGCGGGTCTATCATCGCTTTGTGTTTGTGCTCCGTAGCTTCTATCGGCGAAATTTTCTTGAAAACCTTTGCCGAGATCGAGTCTGTACTCTTACCTGATCACACACAGCGACCCGAAACCTTTCCTAGACCCTCTATTAATGAGTGTAGACGGTCTATCTTTCTTTTTTCATCTTAAACCTTCCAGAAATCGCTGTTTGAACCAGATTTCTGTCAGAATGACCCGATAGGCTTCAAACTACGCAAGGGGCCATTTGGGGCATTTCCAGTGGGGCCCAAGGGGGGAACCATTCCTTTTGGACCAAGGGGGACCAGGAGGGCCTCGCCAAATCGGCGAGGCATCGCCGATATGTCCAGAGACCGGCGATGCCATCGCCGGTCAGCGGGCTTGGCGGGACGGGCCTAAGCGGGCCGATCGTCCATAGGCCTTGTGTGGCCCACCCCTCCACGATTTTCATTTTAAAACCCTTTCTTTTACCTATTTCCTTCACAAAACCCACCTCCAAGCTTTCCTTTTCTTCCAAAACCTCTCCAAACTCTCTCAAATCTCTCCTAAATCTTCATCTTCCTCCCATTTTCGTGCAAACCCATCACCCCATTCTCAAATCTTCCATTCCATTGCTGATTTCTTCTTTTTCCCTTCTCATTTGAGCCCTTTCATTCCCTATTTGGCTAAAGTTGTGTGGAAGCTTCACCATCTTCCTATTTCTCTCTTTCTCTCATTTCTCATGGCCCTCTTTGAGATTGTGATGGCCATCTTTTCCATTTCTTCCCTTCTTTCCTTGATGGGGAAGAAGAGAGTGCCCGTGGATGAAGCCGGGCCGAGCCGCCCAACCCGTGCACGGAGGCCGAGAGGTGCCGCCGCTAGCACGTCCGCCACGCGCGAGTTCCAGATGAAGCGGGACCTCCATCCACGAGCTCCTGTCAGTAGGACCTTGTTGGCGAAATTGTCGCATGGAGTCTATGAGGGGCGTAGAGTCCTTTTTGAGGCTCATGTTGATCCGCGGCTCTTTGGTGAGTTCTTCTTGTTGGAGCGCCTTGAAGAGGCTGGTTGGGGTCCCTTGTTTGAAGGCGAGTATCGCGCGAATGCTAGCACTGTTCGGGCCTTCTATGCCAACATTCTGGAGCCTTCGCTGGATCCTCTGCAGTTTAAGATTCCCTGTGGTAGCGGTCGAGTTGGAATTGTCAATGTTGCTTTGATATCCCGACTCTTGAAGGTGCCACTTGGGGAAGTGCATGCCAGCGAGAAGAATGTGGACAGTGTGCGCGAGAGGGATCGTCGCACCCGATCCTTGTGTGGTCGTCTGGTTGAATGGCAGCCGAATAGGAGTCTTCTGGCTTCTTTCATGACGGACGACTTCCGTTTGCTTCACCACATCTTTACGTTCAATGTATATCCAAGGTGGAGCAACCGCAGCGAGTGTACGCGCCTGATGGTGGATTTCCTATATCAGGTGGGGCAGGATGCGAAGTTGTGTGTGCCGACGTACGTCCTGCGTCAGATTATTCTCATCGCTCGTTCGAGTAGAAGGACCGAGTCGCTTCCCTTTGGCCGCCTCATTTGCAAGATCGCACATGAGTTTGGCTATAGGCTTGGAGCTGAGAAGCCGGTCCCTGTTCGCCATATCAATTTGAGGACTCTCAAGCTGATGGAGGTTGGTTCTGGTCGACTTGCCTCAGAGGGTGAGGCTGAGTCTGAGAGTGGTGATGATGAGAGTTATGCTGAAGGCGGTGCGGAGTCTGGGGAAGAAGCAGAGCAAGACGAGGAAGAGATTGAGGCACATGATTCGAGCGATAGCTCTCCTCCTGTGGTGCCAGAGCAGGGCGCAGAGCAGACTGCCAGAGATGCCCGTCTTATACGGCTTGAAGAAGGGCAAGCTGCTTTACGCCAGGAGATGGTTGATCTTCGAGGCTTTGTTAAGCATAAGCTTAAGAAGATGTCTCGGACTTTGAAGTCTATCCTGTGTTGCTTGCAGGATAAGGGTGCTCCGCCTCCATCTCCTGATTCCGACGAGTAGCATCGTCGTGGCCGTCTTTGCTTTGTTGTGTTTTTCTTTTTGTGTGTGGCCGTTGTTGGCTTGTAGTTGGAGTTGTTGTAGTTGTTGTAGCTGTTAGTGGTTGTTGTTGTTGTGGTTGTTTGAAGTGTTAGGTGTTGTTGTTTCATGCTTTCCTAGTCGTGATTCATGTATTGCTGCACTACTTGTATTGGGACGATTTTGATTAATGGAATGCATGTTGTTTGTCTTTGGAGTTGTGTTGTGCTGTGCTATGTTGTTGTGTGGATGGACTATGTGACTTAGAATCTGACAGGTTGTATCCTTTGATTGAATGTAAGGATGCCTCCTAAGGGTTCGAAGACTTCGGCCCGTCTCTCTCTGATTGAGTCGCTTGCTGGGGTTCCTCCCTTGAGCGATAGCCATTCAGATCCGCAGGCGGGTCCATCTCGGGCCGGTGTTGGGTCGACACCGATGGCTCCTCCAGTCACACCCTCGGTTCCTGAACCGAGCCATGCACCTTCTTCTGCTTCGCCTGTTGATAGGTTTGAGCAGATGATGTTGTTGATGCAGCAGCAGCTTATCGCAGCGGCAGGAGTTCCTCTCCTCCATGGCCGGCATCTTTGCTCAGTCGAGGGGAGACTCCAACTGTTTCACCTATGCCTCCATCCGGGAGTGCTAGTGCGAGTGGCATCAGCGGCACATTCGAGCGATTCCAGCACTTGCGACCTCCTACTTTTGCGGGTTCTCATAGACCCGAGGAGGCCGAGTATTGGATTGACCGCATCTCTAAGATGTGAGACCGTTGCACTGCTCTGAGGTCGAGCAGGTTGAGCTTGCCACCTTCATGTTTGAGAAGGAGGCCAGTTTGTGGTGGGACAGTGTGCTTCGCACTGTCGAGGAGGACTTCGTGTGGTCGTGGCAGGCGTTTGAGGCGCGCTTCCACGAGAAGTATTTCTCGGTGACGTACCGACACGAGAAGGAGAGTGAGTTCCTTCGCCTCCGCCAGGGAGGGTTGTCGGTTACGGAGTATGAGAACCGGTTTACTGAGTTGGGGCGGTATGTTCCTTTGATCCTGGGTGATCAGCCGATGAGGATGCGGCGTTTTTCTGAGGGGCTGCGACCTGAGATCCGATCGAAGATTTGCTGTGCCAGCATTTCTTCATATGCGGAGCTGGTGGGCATGTCTTTGCGAGCAGAGCAGGACGGAGATAGAGCGTCCCGCATGCGAGCACCGATGCCTCCTAGGCCGCGACCGGACTTTCAGGGTGCACCTTTCCTCGGCAAGAGGCCGCGAGTTGATTCTCCTCCTAGGCGTTTAGCCCCGCCCGCTCAGCAGATGAGAGCTGATCTGAGATGTTCTTATTGTGGGAAGGTGGGGCACTTGGACCGTTTCTGTTTTTTTCGTATGCGAGCAGGTGGTTTTACTCCACCGCAGAGGGTTAGCCGTCCGATGCCTCAGGTGATTTCTCCTCCTCCTCTTCGATCAGCGCCAGCTCATCCATCCTTCAGACCTGCAGTTCCTGGTTTCAGGCCACCTCAGCGGCCCATGGTTCCTCCGCCGAATCATCAGCAGCAGGCTCGTGTTCATGCGCTTTCAGCTGAAGCGCCTATGTCTGACTTGGTGCCGAGGTCCTTTGAGGTGACAGCGCATATAGAAGGTATTCCCGTTTCTGTGCTAGTGGATACAGGGTCCACTACTTCTCTTATTTCTTATGCGGCAGTTAGGCGTTTGGGTTTGAGATCTGTTCCTATGCCTGGAGTGACGCTTACTACCGCTACGGGGATGTCCTCTGCTTTGGGCAAGCGTTGTTTGGATTGTTTGGTCGATCTGGGAAGTGGATCGATCCGTGTTGATTTGCTAGTCGTACCGCTTTATCACTACGATGTTATTATGGGTATGGATTGGCTCACGAGGATGCGAGCTGAGATTGATTGTGAAGCAAGATCAGTGACGATCCATGGACCTGAGGGCGAGACTGTTACTTTCCCAGTTCAGGTCAGTTACCCTATTCGTATTGATTTTTATTCTTCTCTGTTGGAGAGTTTGGCCGAGTCGGCGTTGGTTAGTACGCCGGTAGTTCAGGAGTTTGAAGATGTGTTTGAGTCGATTCCTGGATTACCTCCTCAGCGTGAGATTGATTTTGCTATCGATCTTATGCCTGGTGCGGCGCCCATTTCTTTACCCACCTATCGGATGCCTCCGAGTGAAATGGAGGAGTTGAGGAAGCAGATAGATGGTTTGCTGGAATTGGGTTTTATTCGGCCCAGTGTGTCTCCTTGGGGAGCACCTGTTTTGTTTGTGAAGAAGAAGGATGGTTCCTTGCGATTGTGTATTGATTATCGCAGGTTGAATTTGGTAACTGTGAAGAATAAGTACCCTTTGCCCAGGATTGATGATCTGTTTGATCAGTTGAAGGGAGCGCGGTACTTCTCAAAGGTTGATCTGTAGTCAGGGTATCATCAGTTGCGCGTCAAGGATGGGGACGTGCAAAAGACCGCTTTCAGGACCAGCTTCGGTCATTATGAGTTCCTTGTGATGTCGTTCGGTCTGACGAACGCACCGGCCGTGTTCATGGATCTGATGAACAGGGTGTTTCGGCCTTTCCTGTTTCGATTCGTCATTGTCTTCATCGATGACATTTTGATTTATTCGACGAGCCGGGCAGAGCACGAGGAGCACTTAAGAGCGGTTTTGGGTACTCTTAGGGAGCATCAGCTTTTCGCACAGTTCAAGAAGTGTGATTTCTGGAAAGAGGAAGTCAAGTTCCTAGGACATGTGGTGTCCAAGGACGGGATAGCCGTCGACCTTGCCAAGGTAGCTGCAGTGCAGGACTGGAAGCAGCCTGGTTCGATTTTCGAGGTGAGGAGTTTCCTTGGCCTTGCAGCTACTATCGACGCTTTATTCAGGACTTCTCGAAGATTGCCAGACCGTTGTCGCAGCTGACACGAAAGGATTTGAAGTTTGCTTGGAGTGAGCAGGCGGAGTTAGCTTTTCAGGAGCTGAAGGACAAGTTGACGTCCGCCCCTATGCTAGTATTGCCAGAGCAAGGGGTTAAGTATATTATATATACTGACGCCTCTCGCGTTGGTCTGGGTTGTGTCCTTATGCAGAAGGACAGGGTGATTGCTTATGCTTCGCGTCAGTTAAGGAAACACGAAGAGAATTACCCTACGTACGACCTGGAATTGGCAGCTGTCATCTTCGCATTAAAGCTTTGGAGACATTACCTCTATGGTGAGGAGTTCGAGATCTTTTGCGACCACAAGAGCCTTAAGTATATTTTCACACAGCGTGATTTGAATATGAGGCAGCGCAGATGGATGGAAACATTGAAGGACTTCAAGTTCGATGTTTCTTACCATCCTGGTAAGGCGAACCTTGTGGCAGATGCGTTAAGTCGCAAGAAGGCTTTGGAGTTTGCGGCTCCGCTGATGATAGCAGAGTGGGAGATGTTGGAGTTCATGCTCGATTTTGAGCAGAAGCTTACGGTGGTTGAGCCATATGAGGTTATCGCACACATTCGTGTACAGCCCGTTATCGACGAGAGGATCGTTGCAGCTCAGGCAGATGATGAGCTTTTGGTGAAGTGGAGGCAGCGGGTTGGTACAGATGAGAGCTCCGACTGGAGTGTTAGTTCTGATGGGGGCCTACGTTTTCGTGGCCGGTTATGTGTTCCTGACATCCCTGACTTGAGACGTGAGGTTCTCGAGTTAGCCCATAGTTCTAAACTTGCGATGCATCCCGGTAGCACGAAGATGTATCAGGATATGAAGAGGTCTTATTGGTGGGACAATATGAAGGTCCAGATTGCTGAATTTGTTTCTCGTTGTCTCACGTGCCAGCAGGTCAAGGCAGAGCATCGCCGACCTCCTGGGTTGTTGCAGCCCATGCCCATAGCTGAATGAAAGTGGGATTTCATCACTATGGATTTTATTTCTGGGTTGCCGAGGACGAGAAAGGGATTTGATTCTATTTGGGTGATCGTCGATCGATTAACGAAGTCGGCGCATTTCTTACCGATCAGAGTCACTTATTCTGCAGACGAGTTGGCTAGGTTGTATATCAAGGAGATAGTGCGTCTGCATGGAGTTCCCCTGGAGATTGTGTCTGATAGAGACACGCGTTTTACATCTATCTTCTGGACTCGTATCCAGGAAGCGATGGGTGTGAAACTGAAGTTCAGCACCGCGTTTCATCCGCAAACAGATGGCAGACGGAGCGCGTGAATCAAGTCCTGGAGGATATGTTGCGAGCTTGTGTCTTGGATTTCAAAGACAGTTGGGATGATTGTCTTCAGTATGCAGAGTTCGCGTATAATAATAGTTTCCAGGCGAGTATCGGCATGGCTCCCTATGAGGCGTTGTATGGTCGCCCGTGCAGAGCACCACACTGTTGGGCAGAAATTGGTGAGCGTAGTTTGCTTGGCCCAGAGTTGGTGCAGGTGACTTCAGAGAAGGTTGACATCATTCGACGTCGACTTCTAGCAGCGCAGAGCAGGCAGAAGAGTTATGCTGATACGAGGCGTCGACCGCTTGAGTTTGTAGTGGGAGATCATGTGTTTCTGAAGGTCTCTCCTATGAAGGGAGTTCTGCGGTTCGGTAAGAAGGGGAAGCTGACGCCGAGATTTATTGGTCCATTTCTAGTTCTGGATCGAGTGGGAGCGGTAGCATACCTCCTTGCTTTGCCCACACCTCTTGCGGGCGTGCATAACGTATTTCATGTTTCTATGCTGAAGAAGTACGTTCCTGATCCTTCGTATATTATCAGTTGGGAGCAAGTGCAGTTGAGTGAGGATGCCACTTATGTGCTGCGACCGACGCGTATTCTGGATAGGAAGGAGCAGGTATTGCGTAGCAAGGTTATCCCTCTTGTGAAGGTGCTATGGACGCATCATGGTGTGGAAGAGGCTACTTGGGAATCTGAAGCTGAGGTCAGGAAGACCTACCCTCTGATCCTCGAGGATTATATGAAGGTATGAATTTCGAGGACGAAATTTTCTTTAAGGGGGGTAGATTGTAACGACCTTGGAAATTTTTGTGCTAATCTTTCCTTAAGTAGTTGTTTTGGGGTAATTAGCGCTTTACTCGATTGCTTGTGAAATCCGCATCAATCACTTTAAATTGTATCTGCATGGCTCAAAACGTGTAGATTAGTGAGCGCTACGTTACTCTGAAATCTGGGATCTATCGCTAAATCCAGTTGTTCTGGGGAATTTTTGGAAGATCTGGATCGGACCTGGACCGCGCGTCGAAAGTCCGATGGCGATGATCTTAGGCTGTTGCGGTCACCGAGTTGGGCTTGATCTTCACCTCGAAAATCAAGTCGATCCGATGTTCTGGGTCGATTTGCTTGAGTTCGGAGTGAAGAGTGTGAGAACGGTTGGAATTTATTAAGCTTTTATTGAAATCTGAGTCGTGTCGCTTGCGCGACGATTTTAAGCATTCTGACCGTTGGATTCTGACCCAATTTCACCCTCTGATCAGGATAGTTGGCCCAGGCATATCCTAGTGCTTGTGGACCTGATCGAGTTTCCGTGACCGTTGAATTGAGTGTGGTCCGCCACGGCTGATCTGAAGAGCCGGTCGGTATGAAATCTCAGCCTGACCTAGATCCATGGTCAATGAGCTTAAGTCCGACCTTTCGTGGTTATAAGCCCACCAGAAGTGCTTCGTTGGATCGAGAAAGGCTTACTTTGGTTATAACCTAAGTATACCTTGACCCTGGGGTTATTTCCATCATTTTAAGGCCTATATATAGTCCTTAAACCCTAGCTCTCATTTCCATACGATTTTCTCTAACCCTAGCTTGGAAAGAGAGTGGAAGAGAGAGAGAAAGTGAGAAAGATAAGTTGGTGAATCGTCTTGGTTTCTTCCTTGTTCTTCTTCATCTTCGAACCTTCACTTTGAATCGTTCTTCTGACGATTCCGAGTTCCTTTGGGGTAAGTTAACCTAACCCTAACCTGTGTTAGAGCTTAAACTAGACTTGGTGTTGTTGTATCTCATTTCTATCCTTATTTTAGGGTATTCTAGCGCCGTTGACGAAGACAACTCGTCTAAATCAGCTCGGCGGTTCTTTCTTCGCTTAAGGTGCGGACTTTAAGTGTATAGGTTATGGTTTTCAAGGCTTTCAATCCCAGTTAGTGATTTATTCTCGTTATGGATAAGATTTCACATGCCAAATGTTATGTTTACATTGCTTTCCTGATATGCATGTGCTATATTGAGATTTGTGTATTCTATGTGTATTTATAAAGTACCGTATACGTATAAAATACGCACTTGTGTTTGCCATGATTATTTGTCATGTATGTATGCTAGATGCATGTATGACGACTCCTTGGTAAAAGGAATTGTCTAAGTGCATGTATTTCAACATGCGTCATGTATGTTGTTCCATGTATGCTAAGTGTTTGTAGAAATGCATGAATGATCTAAAGTGTAACTGATTACACTTGTTGCGGGCGTTGAGAAGTGATTCTCAATACTCCTATGGATGCGCATGTTTTCCTTTATGCAGTTACATTCCAAGTTATTTAAATTCAAGCATCTCCTATGCTTACATTTATGTTAAGTTGATATTTTTCAGATGTGTATGTACCATGATTTAAGTTGTTGATCCATTACTGCTTTACATTCCATATGAATATCTGTAGTTGTGTAAGGTGTTTGGGACCATGCCTTAGTCCAGGAAATCGGTAATTGACCCTATATACGTGGTTGAGATTGCTTTTGCCACGTAAGACGTATTAGACGAACCCGAGTCGTATTAGAGTTGTCGGCAGTGGTTTGGCCACACGGAGTGTTTGCGCACTCTATGTCGCTCAATTCAATGTGCGCTCGTGCTAGTCGAGTTCGTCAAGTAACCCGATTGTCCGATGTATGTTAACCATGTATGGACGCTACTGCTTGAATCTAGGGTACCGAACTTACCAGTGAAATCCTAATAACCATGGTACCTGATCCGCTAAGACTCATGAGCCGGACATGGTGGTATGGGACACCGTGGTCGAGCTGTCGGCCTACGCTGGGGTGACGAGCCTCCCCGTAGTGACCAGTGAGCAACTAAAATCGTGAGCCGATTATGGTGGTATGGGACACTATATTCGTGCTGTCAGCCTACATTGATTGGTGACGAGCCCTTTGTAGTGACCTCGAGCATACCTGGATACCGCAAGGAGGTGACGAGCCGATCTGTGGTAGTAAGGGCATGAAAGGCGTGCATTGATTGGTGACGAGCCCTTTGCTATGACCTCAACTATATGATCGTATGAGATATCTAGGATTGACGACCCTAGTATGGATCACTGTTTGGATGGTGATATGAGGAAGGTATCTTAGCTTCCCAATCCTGTTGTGTGAAATGGACTAATAACAACTTGGTAATCATATCCATGCACCGCATTTGCATGTGCTTTGTAGATGTGGCGCACTTTGAGGCGATGTCATGCGTAACGTAAGATGAAGACGCTGAGGGTGTACGCGTGAGGGCACGCATCATATTGCATTCATCCTTGCATTAACAAGAGTACTTAGGATTTAATTACTCATCCTGCTTTATCATTACTGTTTGATTAAACTGATAACATGTTAACCAGTGGCTTATTGTTCCACTGAGTTGATCACTCACTCCCACGTTTCTGGGGCGGTGTTGCACACCCACCAGACTCTGTCTTAGGCCCTGATGTTGCAGATGTGGATGCGACGTCTGAGGCAGAGCGGGAGCTGGATGACGACGAGGCTGCCTTCTCCTATATGCAGTTTTCAGACGGGTTCTAGCGAGCCTCGGTCTGTTGCGTGGGATCTATGGGATTATTTTGGGGACTGAAATGATGTAACTTGATACTTAAATTTTGATAAATAACACTTTCACATGATCTGGATTGTATATGTAATTCAGGGATTTACACTTGTACACATTTTACTATAAGTCTTCCGCTTGCTTTATTCACTTATCCCTGAATCATATCTGTGTTTTGGCTTAATCTATTCCATGTTTTATGCACTAATACAGTCAACATACATTCATCATTAAATATGTTGCATAAGTGATGTTTTGGAACTCGGGAGCTGAGTTATGCTCGACCCCCGAATTTCAGGGCGTTACACATCATTAGATTCTAAAACCAGAAGACCCATGGCGACTGCAAGAGAACAAGTATCGAATGTAATCATTAAATATTTGTTGACTAAAAATTCTGAAACCAGAAGATCCATGGTGACTACCATTTTCAATGAATGTAAACCAGTTTTCATCTAATTTCAGGGATTTTGGTGTTTTTTTTTTTCATTGATTTTTATAGTTATTCTAAGGATAAATTAGTACATCTGATTTTTTATTTTTGCTCCTCAGTTATGTATATCTGAGGTTTGAGTGCTTTTTTTGTTAGCTTGTTAATACCACCTAACTGTCAGTTTAGAATTCACTCTGCAATGGATTCCAATTCAACTAAATCAGGAAAATGTTTATAAGCTTTTATAACTCCAAAAACACCTTAATGAATTAAAAAAGAAGAAGAAAAAGCAACTAATGCTCTAAGGCAATGAGAGTTGCAAGATTGCCTAAAAATCTTAGAACTTCCTCTCACAGTGATGGGATTGTTCACTCTAACATGAAAAGTCCCATTTTGAAAATTTTCTATTCGTAAAAACAGTATAATGGGACAGTCACACTCTAAAATCCAAAAGCATTGTAATTTGCAAGTCATAATTCTTTGGTAGAGTGAAGCTTTCCCACTGATACATATGGAACATCTTTCCCAGATTCCCCCCTTGGACTGGAATCCAAGTTTCATGTAGCAGTTGATGATTCTTGATGCAATATCCTACACCTCCCATTTACAGGTGAAGCTTTCTGGATCTATCAGTAGCCAGTACCTGATTGCATTGCTCATGGCCGCTCCTTTAGCTCTGGGAGATGTGGAAATTGAGATAGTAGATAAATTAATTTATGTTCCTTATGTTGAGATGACATTGAAACTGATGGAACACTTTGGTATCACTATGGAGCATAGTGGTAGCTGGGACCGATTCCTGGTCAAGGGGTAGTAAAAAATACAAGTAAGTTTGATCTCAAACTTCAGACAGCCTTGCAAGTCTGGTGATGGACCAGGAAAGCTAACCATGGACAAACATACTCACAGGTAATGGCATGGTCAAACAGGTCCCTTGGAAATGTGTATGTTGAAGGCGATGCATCAAGTGCGAGTTATTTCCTAGCAAGCACAGCAGTCACCAGTGGCACTGTCACAGTTGAAGGTTGTGGCACAAACAGTTTTCAGGTATTACAGCTCTCTTCCATTTCTGCATTTGCTGCTTTTTGTACTCATGTACATGTCATCTCACAGATCTTACAATCAGTATTGGACATGACTCCATTTACATTCAGCATCAAACTGGCTGCAGTTTCTTCTCATAAGGAACACATAAATCTGGAGCAATGGCTGAACGAAAATCTGAGCACATACAAGGATACTTTTTTTGAGGTGATTCACATGCTTTATTTCATTGCCATTGTATGAATGAACGTGTCCTCAATATACGCTGCATTTTTTTTTCTTAAAGCTTCTTGAACATGAAAATGTTTAGAGTCCACTCATGGACATGTCTTTCTTTCTTTTTTCCTAGGAATTCCTCAAGTTCTTAAAAAAAAAAAAAACCTTCTACAGCAACAAATGATGCATCTGCCAATCCTTTCCAACATTCTAGCTCTGTCATGAATCTTTATCTAGAGACAAGTTCTACTCTTTTGAAGGTTTTTGCTTCCAAATTTTCTTTTTCTATTACCTATACACAGCGTCATAGAGAACTATTATACATATTGTTGTTTACATGAACATTTCATAGGTCCTTCAAGCCCATTCTGGCCAGCTCATCTCCCACCAACTTTCTGAGGAATTGAGAAGGTTGCAGGCATCATCTGTGCATGCTAATCCAAGACTGCAAAATGGTGGAGCTACAGATTCATCAACACATGATGCATCATATCTGATTATTCACTAGCCTCTTCAGATCAATGGAAAATAATCTTCTTTAGCATCTCTGTCCAAACACAGTTCAAAATGTATGATTATTCACTGGCCCTTCACTCACTATTGAAGCGTATGTTTGTTAAGTTGCACTCTTTGTCATGCAGCACATTGCGAACCTTACTAGGAACAAAACTCTAGTTCTGCCTATGCCTGCATTTAACGTCATCAATGGAGGATCATATGGTTTCACTATCAACCTGAATTTTGCGAACCTTGCTGGGAACAAAACTTGGTTCTTCGTCTTCTTCTTCTTCTTCTTCTTCTTCTCTCTCTCTCTCTCTCTCTCTCTCTCTCTCTCTCTCTCTCTCTCTCTCTCTCTCTCTCTCTCTCTCTTTAAATCCCGAAATGGTTTCACTATCAACCTGAATTTTGGTTGGGTTGGGTTGCATTGCATATAGAGGAAGTGCAAAGGCAGGGTTGTGTTCCACACAACAATGGTAGCAGATTTTCTATACATTAAATACCATTGAAAATGCTTTTGCAGATTTTTTAAGGAACAATGGAACAATGGAAGTTGTTGTTCCAAACTGACAGTTGTTGTTTAAATATATCTTAATGTTGTTGTTGTACAGAACAATGGTAGCAGATTTTTGAAGTGTGTGGAATAGTTGTCGGGGTATGAAGAGTTTAGTTGAACAGTTGTTGTTGTATAGAATAGTTGGTGAAGGGTTTTGCAGATTTTCAGAGAGAGATTTGAATTTAGCTTTATTCTTTTGCTCTTTTTTCTTGAATTTGAGGTTGGGAGTTTGGAAGTTCAGATCCTCGGGGAGAGCGATGGATTTCGATGTGATCTTTAGTCTTTCTTCATGAACTGGAAGTGCGTATTTGGAATTATAGTTTTCTTTTTTTTTTCTTTTTTTTCTGACAGAGATTTGAATTTTAGATGTGTTGCTCTTTCCATGTGAATTTGAAAATGAGTGTTTAGGATTACGTGCTTTTATGGAAACAGAGTTCAGTTTCAATATGCCCAATCTTCAAAACACACACAAACACATTTTTAGCCTCTTATGTATAATGTTATAACATGCAATTTCTTCCATTTTGTATGATGAAATTGATTTTCAACCATGTGCAGTAAGCTTTCAGATCAAAGTGAAGCTGAGAATAGAGTGTTAGTTGATGGCAAATTGATAACCAGTAGAGGCACATCCACGGAGTTTTCGCTTGCGATTGTTGAAAAGTTATTTGGCTGCAAGAAGGCATTAGATCTTGCTGTTAATAAAAACTTTAAATAGACATGTAACTATTATGTTGGCATTGTACTTTTGTGAATGGAAATGAATGATTATATTTGATTGAATGAATGATTGTGTTTGATTGAATGAATGAATGATTTAGCCATGAAGTATTTATCTGTATTAACTTATATGAGTCATCAAGGCATGTACTACAATGGTAAGAGATACCATTATTATTTAATTTGTTAAAAAAAATTAGGCATTAGCTACAGCTATTACCGTAGTTGTTTATCTGAAAACCGTAGCTCTTGCTAATTTCAGCCTATTGCTACGGTTATCTCTCTACTTTTAGCTATAGATATAATCCATAGCTGTATGTAATTTATAGCTACGGAAACTATTGCTACGGATTTAACCTATACCTATGATTTCAATAGCTATGGCTATTAACCATAGCCGTTTATCTGGAAACCATAGTTGTTGCCAATTTCAGCCTATTACTACAGTTCTTGCTCTACTTTTAGCTACAGATAGAATCCATAGCTGTAAATACCTTAGTGCTACGAAAGCTACGACTATGGATATAATCCGTACCCATTGTATATATGACGACGGCTTAAAGCCGTAGCCATAGCTTTTAGACCTATAGCTACGACACCAATGGCTACGGTCATGCTATGGATTTTAACCGTAGCCATAAACCTTTAGCTACGGCTTTTATCCGTAGCCTTTGCCTGGTTTTCTGGTAGTGGGCACCCATAAAAGCGGGTTTGAGTAAGATTCTAAATCCTTATGGTCAACCAAGGCCAAACAATTATTACCGCTATGGCCAATCAGACCACTTATCAAACACCTCCCCTCAATGCCTCATAGCCCACTTGGCTAGTAACGAAGGGGGAACTAATGGTAATGCAGCGGAAGAAGGCACTGGATTTAATGAAGATGAACAAGTCGCTGAGAAAGGAGCTAGTGACGAAGAATGGTTGGTCAAAAATCATGGCAAATCCTTGGTCATGAGGCAATTATTATATACTTCAAGGAAGGAGCTGCACCCATAGTGGCACAATATATTTCGTACACAGTGTACCGCCAACAATATTGTTATTATGTAATCATAAATAGTGGTAGTACCGACAACATCATCTCTAAGGTGATAGTGAACAAGTTGTGATTACTTACGATAAAGCATCATTCTTACTCAATTGGCTTGATTAAAAAGGTGAATGAGACAAAGGTAACCGAACAATGACTGTCTCATTTTCAATTGGTAGGGATTATAAGGATGAAGTACTTCGTGGCATGGTTGACATGGAAACATGTCATATATTACTCGGTCGACCATGGCAATCAGACCGTGATGCGACCCACTGAGGATGAGATAATATTTACATCTTCATCAAGGATGGTCAAAAGATGATCCTTGTCCCTATGACACCAGAGAACCACCCCGAATCTTCTAAAGTATAGGGGAGCTCCCTCTTGACCATTCAAGATTTCGTGGAGAAATCTAAGAAAACTACCGAGGTATACGCCATGGTGGTAAAGTGCAAGGAATTGGAGCCCTTAAACATTCCTCCAAGTTTAAGGTCATTGCTGAACAAATTCAAAGAAATCTGGCTCAAAGCGTTACCCGATGGATTGCTCCCCATGTGAGACATCCAACATCACATAAACCTAATCCTTGATGCTAGCTTGCTCAACTGCCTACACTATCAGATGAGTCCGAAAGAGTGTGAGATACTTCAAGGGCATGATGAGAAATTCACTGTAAGAGTCTGTTGAGAGAGAGCATAAGCCCATGTGTTGTGCCAGCATTGTTAACGCCTAAGAAAGATGAGAGCTAACACATGTATGTCGACAGCCGAGCAATTAACAAGATTACTATTAAATATCAGTTCTCAATACCACAGTTTGACAACATGCTCAATATGCTAGAAGGTGCCAAGGGGTTCTCTAAAGTAGATTTGAGGAGCAGGTACCATCATATTTGTATCTGGCTCGGTAATTGGCGAAAAATGACATTCAAGACTAAGAAAGGGTTGTATGAGTGGCTGGTCATGTCCTTCGGTCTATCGAACACACCGAGCACTTTTATGCATGTGATGAATCATGTGTTGAAGTTGTTCATTGGCTGGTTTATGGTAGTATATCTTGATGACATCCTGATATATAGCCTGGGTGAGACAGCATATGAAACATCTCAGGTAGGTGTTACAGGTCCTGACAGTTAACAAGTTGTACCTCAACTTAAAGAAGTACAGTTTTTTTAATGAACACCTTTTATTCTTAAGATTTATTGTGACATCCACGGGCATCCGTATGGATGATGAAAATGTGCGAGCCATCAGGGAATGGCTGATTTCGACCAAAATTCATGAAATGAGGAGTTTCCATGGGTTGGCGACCTTATATCATTGATTTATTCAAAATTTCATCATTATAATTGCACCTATTACAAATTGCATGAAAAAATACATGTTTCAGTGGACCGATGAGGCTGACAAGAGCTTTGCTTAAGTCAAGCGTCAATTTTCTACAATACCAGTCTTGACTCTTCCTAATTTTAAAAAGTTGTTTGAGGTTGAGTGTGACGCCTCATATGTCACAATTGGAGAAATCTTATCACAGGAAGGCAGACTAGTAGCCTTCTACAATGAGAAGTTTAGTGAAGCCCGAAAGAAGTGGTCGACATATGAGCTTGAGCTGTACGTCATTGTTCAAGCACGACAACATTAGCGGCATTATCTAATTCAAAGAGAGTTTATTCTCTACACTGACCATCAAGCCTTAAAGTTTATTAATAGTAAGGCTAAAGTGAGTCATGTCCATGCTAGATGGGTTTCATTTTTATAGGAATTCACATTTGTTTTGAAGCACAAGTCAAGGTAGCAAAACAAGGTGGCCAATGCACTTAGTCGTCGTGCATCACTACTTGTTACGATGAGTGGTGAGGTGGTTGGTTTCGATTATCTCAAGGAGCTGCATGCTAAAGATGATGACTTCAAAGGTGCATGGATAAGATGCAAAGAGGGTAATCCTAGTGACCTACATATGCAAGAAAATTTCTTCTTAAAAGGAAATCAACTGTGCATCCTTTAAAGTTTTCTAAGAGGGCAGATGATTCGAGAGCTATATGGAGGTGGCCTTGGTAGACACCTTGGACGAAACAAGATGCGATCTCTTGTTGAGGAGCGATATTATTGGTCGTAATTGGTACGTGACGTAGGTAAAGCAATGAAGCACTATCATGTTTATCTTACCTCTAAGGGGTAGTCTCAGAATATGGGCCTTTATACCCCGTTGCTTATGTTTGACGGCACTTGGGAGGACTTATTTATGACTTCATACTTGGTCTCCCATGAACACAGTGTAGCATGGATACGATATTCGTGGTAGTAGATTGTTTCTCAAAGATGGCGTACTTTATCCCATGTAAGAAGACCCTCAATGTAACACACATGATGAATCTATTCTTTAGAGAGGTCGTGCGGCTACATGAGGTTTCCAAGACCATTACTTAGCCACTTCTGGCAGACTTATGGAATTGGTTTGGTACACAACTTCAGTTTAACAGTGGCTACCACCCACAGACCGATAGATAGACTGAAGTTGTGAATTGCACATTGGCAAACCTCCTTCAGTGGATGTCAACTGACAAACCGAAGTAATGGGATTTAACCCTATCTTAAGCAAAGTTTATATTCAACAACATAGTGAACTACTCGATAGAGAAGTTCCTATTCTAGATTATTTATGTTCAAGTGCCCCATCACACACTTGACTTGGTCCATTTGCCTAAGCTCCCGGGTATGAGTATTGCTGTAAAACACATGCCAGACCGAATCATAGGCATTCATGTAGATGTGCAAACCAAGTTACATGCCTTAAACGACAAGTGCAAGGAGAAAGCTAACAAGTATCGATGATAAAAGGTATTCGAAGTGGGTGACCATGTTATGGTCCATCAATACAAGGAGAGATTTGAAATTATGATTTTACCTCTACAAGCGAAGCTTGAAGATATGTCTAATTGTCCTAGAGGGGGGTGAATAGGATTTTTCAAATTTTAATTAACCCTATTGCATGCACTTATAAACAACTAAGTAAAGAAATCTAAATGTGAAGAAGTGTATAAACATAGTCTAACCAGTGAAATAAATCATTCATGCATTTTGACGAACATGTTCGAGGTAGAAAATAGATAAAATATAGAGTTCAACCAAACAACACAGATAAGGAATCAATACATTCACCATAATGCAAACCGATGTATAGTGGTTTGGATACGTGCCTACTCCATTCCCGTCTGACCCATTACCTCTTAGAGTGTACTAGATTTCACTATTCAAATGGTTTTAAATGAGGTTCCCATAAAACTTTACAACCTACGCAAGGTTACTGATTTTCATTCATCGATGGACTACACAAGGTCTTATCAAGTCCTACACAAGAACTTGAGAAGTCCTGCATAAGGACAACAACACATACTCTCTCATCGGAGGCCTACACAAGGACTTATCGAGTTTGGGAAACAAACTCTGAAACCCAATCCTACACAAGGAAATGTTTTCAGACACGAATGGACTCTTGTACTTACCTACAAGTGAGTGATCCTTACTAAGAACATTGATGAAGATCTTGAAGAATCTTTAACTCCCTTGTACTGCAACCTTATAATGATGCTTCAATATAGATGCCGAGGTTGATGGGTCAAGGGTTTGGGTGAATCCTAACTAGGTATTGATGGGTCTTTAAGAACTAGTAAGGATCCCTAAGGCTAAGCATTCAATGCTTCCTAGCATATAGATTTACCTATAAAGAAGGTTGTTAGAGCATCAATGAATGCCGGAGTTCATTGTTCAATCCAACCTTTGAATATAATAATGATTGCCTTTAAGATAAGGATTGAATGATGAACTCTATGAGGAAAGAGGGCTTGAGAAGATGAGTATTAACTCTCTCAAAGATCTCTCAAATAGTCATCAAATTGCCAAGAAACAACTCCCGTAGATATATAGAACAAATTCCCAATGGTAAAAAAAAAAGGCAAAAAGTTGTCAGGTTCGATATCATCGAAATGTCTTCGATGCTGTTGAAGTGACCTTTGATGTCATCGAACCATAGTAACAAGATATTCAAATAGTTACTAGATAGTTTCTATCGATGTCATAGAGCGTCTTTTGATGCCATCAGAAAATCCAAATTTATGACCTGAGGTTATTAGATAATTTGGGGTCCTTTTTCGATGCCATTGAGAGGCCTTTGATATCATCGAAGGGGTCCTTCGATGCCATCGAAAGATGGTTCGATGTCATCGGAAAAATCAAGAATTATGTGATTTTCTTACTGGATAGTTTAAGAACTTTTTCAATGCCATTGAATAGGTTTTGATGCCATTGGAAAAATACATTGAATAGGTTTTGATGCCATTGGAAAAATATAGATTTTTCTTGTTTACTTGTTGGACTATTTATGCTCTTTTACAATGTCATCGAAGCTATGTTCAATGCCATCGAAGAGTTCTTCGATGCCATCCTGAAAGTCTAGAAAATACATAGTTTCTTGCTGGATAATTAGACTAATGGATCGATTCCATCGAGCTGCTTTTGATGTCATCAAAGGCGGTTCGATGGCAGTTCGATGACATCGAACATGACTATTTTATAGAGTTTAACTTTTAACTCTCTCATCAAAATCCATAACCTTTTAGCATACTTAGAAATGTTTTTTCTTAGATGATTTTGGTTAAGTATGGGCTATGTATGAAGGGTTTTGGTATAGGTTTTAGAGATGCCATGAGGCTTTCTTACCTTATCTTGAAACTGAGGCCTCCAACCCTTTAAGTCTTCAATCTTGAATCTTCTTTGGGGCTCACTTGACTCTAAGACTCTCTAACTTCACACTAATTGACAAAGTAGGGCACTTTCAAGATTTCCTATTGGGACTTATAACAAGTTAAAGAAAAAGAAATTTAGACTAGTATCGATCCTCCAAAAGATCATTGTTGATCTTGTGGATGACATGGAGATCTTGTGTACTTTCAATGTCGCAGACCTGACTGAGTATCATGAACCAATGCAGGACGAGAACTTAAGAATGAGTTCTTTTGAAGTGGAGGGGATTGATGTTGAGCGGGTCATAGATACTTTCATGGACGGGATGTGTAAGTGCCCTAGTTTGTCAAATAGCGTGCGGTATGAGTCATAGAGTCCGGAGAGCCCCAAAGAGGATTCAAGACTGAAGACTCAAAGGTCAAAGGTGTCTAAAGCACTGAAAAGTAAATCAATGATAAAGTTTCGGGACCTATTCAAAAACCTATACCCATCTCACAAAACTTAACCTTTCATCTAGCCCACACCCCATAGGAAAAACTCACTCAAAGATTTCTAGTAAGAAGTGTGGGAAGAAATTTGTTCAAAAAGAGAAACACAAAAGCAGATAAAGTTCGATCCCATCAAAGTCCCATCTAATTGTCTTTGATGGCATCGAAGATAGGTCAATGGCATCAAGCTTGGAGCCTAAATTGTCCAGTAACTAAACATCAATATTCTAGATTTTCTCGATGGCGTTGAAGGGTCCCTTCAATGGCATTGAATCCTTGTCGATGACATCAAATAGGAGTTTCAATATGTCTATCGACTTAAAGTCAAAATTTTGGAATTTTTCGATGGCATCGAAGTTTCTTCAATGCTGTCGAAGGACACCTTCGATGACATGGAAGACCAAGTCGATGGCATCAAACTTAAGCACCAAACTGTCCAGCAAGCTTAAGTCAAAAATCTTGATTTTCTCGTTGGCATCGAAGACCCTTCGCTGGCATCGAAGAAACACTTCGATGAGATCAAAGGTCACTCAATATCATCGAAAGAACTGTCCAACAACATATTGAAGAAAAATATATTTTTCTCAATGACATCAAAGGGACACTTCGATGCCATCAAAGACCAATTGATGAATTGATTCTAACAGTTTTCTACCCATTTTTTTACCATTGCAAAACTTCTCTACATTTACAAAAGAAGGGTTTTGTTTGCAATTTGGTGAGAAATAGAGAGTCTTGTGTGTGTAACCCTAGTTAATACCTTCTTCCCAAGATCTCTTTCCTCATGGAGTTCATGATTCAATACATGTCTTAAAGACATTCATTAAGCATTCAAAGCTTGGATTGAAGAATGAACTCTAGCATTCATTAATGTTCTAGTAAACACATTTATTGGGAAATCCTTTATGGTAGATTACATTGAATGCTCAGCCATTGGAATCCTAGACTTGATCATAAAGACTTATCACTATTAAGTTAGGATTCACCAAACCCTTGAACCAATACCTTGGTATATCCAAAGGCACATCATTAATACAGTTGTGGTACAAGGGAGTTGAAGATGCTTCACGATTCGAGAAGATCTTCATAAAAGGTGCTTTAATGGGTCTTATCCACTTTAAGTAAGAAAGTATTTTTGAGTCCATTGAGTCTGAAAATCATTCCTTGAGTAGGATTGGATTTCAGAGTTTGAAATACCAAATTCAACAAGTCCTTGTGTAGGCCTCTAACGGTAGAGTACATTTTTGTTGTTCTTGTGTAGGACATCATGTCGGAGTTTAAGATCCAAACGCCCTAGGACCTTATGTAGGCCATCGATAAATGTAAAATGTGTAGACCTTGTGTAGGTTGTGAAGGTTTATGGTGAACCTAATTTAAAACCATTTGAATAGTGAAATTTGACACACTATATGAGAGAGTGCGTCAATCGGGAGTGGAGTAGGCATGTAGCCAAACCACTATACAATGTGTGCAATGGGCTGAATATTATATCCCTTATTTGTTACAATTTGTTGAACATTATAAATGATTTATTTTACTATAGCAAACTTGTTTGATAGAATGCCAAAATAATGTTTTCACTTGAATTGACTGAATAGTTGCACTTCCTCTTACTTGTTTAACTTTACTTAAGTGTTTTAAATTGAGTGCATGCAATCTATTAAATTAGAATTTTAAAAAGTCCTATTCACCTCTCGTTAGGACATTAGCTATATATTCAAGCTTCACTAGTAGCGGTAAAATTGCAATTTGAGTTGGTATGATTCCTCTTGAAGGGCTTAACAACCTAGAGGAAGATCCTTGTTAAAATTGAAAATATTTCTAAAACTGAGGGAACATCGGTCTCGTGACCACCTCTTTTTAACGGATCTAACTATGCTTATTAGAAAGCTAGGATGTGTATTTTCCTTAGATCCTTAAACCATGCAATTGGGGACAGTTGAAATTGGGTGGCAAGCACCAATGGATCAAATCGTATTAGATGATGGTGTTACCACTTCATGACCCAATCCTCAAGCGCTTTAGACTGATTATGATAAAACAAGGTCCAACTGCTTTGCAAAGGCCTTGAACACTATTAATGTGTTGTTTCACAAGAAGAGTTTAAAAGAATATGCATGTTTGAATAGCCAAACAAGCTTGGGATTTATTGGAAACCACTCATAAAGGTACAAACATGGTGAAGTGTTCTCAACTCTAGCTCCTAACAAAAACGTAATTTTAAAAAAATAAAAGTGGAGCATGAAACATTTATGGAGTTTTACAGTAAGTTGAGTTACATATGCAACTCCATGTGGGGGTTAAGAGAAAAAGTCCTGGTTCCATGTATTTGTAGGAAAATCTTGAGATCCCTACCGGAACGATTATCTTCAAAGGTCACTACAATAAAGGAATGTAGGAACATAAATGATATGAAAATAGAAGAACTACTAGATTCCCTACGAACATATAAACTACATTTTAAAATTCACACTAAATCCCAAAACAATCCTAAAAGCCTCACAAAAAAAATATAAATCTGAGGATGACAATGATGATGATGAAGATGATGAGGAAATGGCCTTATTGGCCAAAAGGTTCAAAAAGTTCTTTAACAAGAATCAATGAAAGGTCTTTCACAAAAAGGGAAAGAAGTATGATCCATAATGTCAAACAGGTAAATCTCCTAAATGGGCAAACTATCCCTAGTGCTACAACTGTAGAGGATATGGTCACCTTACTTCCGATTGTCCCACCAAACACAAATTAAAATGGAAGACAATGGCTGCTACATGGGATGACTCTGAGGATTCAGACTCAAACTCAAATGAATCCCAAAGTGATGGAGACCAAGGCTCATTGGGAATACTCATGGTCTCCAACACCACAAACATCCCTGAATTAGGGTAAATGGGAAACAAGGATGAACCCATAGAAGAACATTCTTCCTTTGAAGAAGAAGAAGAGGAGGAGGCTGACAATACAAGTCTGTAAAAATCCTATAACCAACTTTATACCAAAAGCTTAAAAGTTCTTAAAAATCTTGGTCAGGCTAAGACTCTTGCTCTAGTGGTAGACTCTCAGGAGTTTTAACACTTAGTTAAGGGTTCGAGCACCCATAGGTGGTGAAATCCCACTACGACATGAGTGTGTGGGGGTGTGTGTAAAAAAAAGACTGAAAACAAGCAATTGAACGTAAATTTTGAAGAAGCCAAGGCCAAAAATGAATGGTTGGCTGATGAGATTCAAGAATACATCAGAGATAATGCCAACCTCACCCAAGAAAAAGTCAATTATGAAAGTAACTTGGCTAGATTAATTAAAAGAAATACAGACCTAGAAAATGAATTGATCAATATGAAAATAATTAACCAACGTGAAATTAGAACTAGAAAAGTGAAAATCTCATGCTATCATAAATCATAGGTTTACCCAGAGTGAGGAAAAACTAGAAAGACTTCTATGAATGGGTAAAAGTTTAAGGGATAGAAGAGGATTAGGATATGAAAACAACACAACAAGTCCTACTCATCTTCCACCTATGATTAGAAATGAGTCAAGGGCTTCAGGTAGCAAAACACAATCATCTCCAATCTGTCATGCATGTGGTGACATGGGGCATCTAAAATTTGAATATTTAGCATTTAGACACTCCCAAACCACCCCAGGTGTGAACTGCATAGGTAAATATATAACAACTAGGAAAACATTACAGATAATGAGAAGTCCACCTAGGAAGCTTTCACAAAAGAAAAAGGAGAGGAGGAAGTATCCCACTCCTCCCAAAATGAACAGAAGAATGGAAGAACTGTTCAAACAAGTTGCCCAACTAAACCTGAAAACAAGGGAAATGATGAATCAAGTAAGGGCAATGAACAGTTGGTTGCAAAAAGTAGGTCTCCTAGAAAGAACTCACCTTTGAGAGAGGAGCCCAAGAAATGTACTCTTAAAACTGGTACTGGCCCTAAGAAAGTGATCTCCAAATAGGTTGTTAAAGATAAAGCAATTTGCCTATTAATACATACAACTCTTAAAGCAGGTAGTAATGCTACATGGTACCTGGATAGCAACTGCTCAAGGCACATGACTGGTGACCGAGCTCATTTTTTACAATTATACCGATTTTAACGGTGGGTCAGTCACTTTTGGAGATAGAAACACTGCTAGGATAATAGGGCAAGGAACAATTGCTAGGCCAGGATTGCCAAAAATTAAGAATGTTCTCTGCATGGAGGGATTGAAACACAGCCTCTTAAGCATATCACATATTTGTGACAATGAACATTCAGTCAAATTCTCGAAAGAAATGTGTGAGAACTCAGACTCCATAGGTAAATTAATTATGAGAGGTTTATGCAACTGCTACGTTATTGAAAACAATGGAGAATTTATCTCTCACGCAATATGTCACATGGCTACGAATAATGAGTATGAACTTTGGAACCAAACACAACCTCTTAAGCATATCACATATTTGGCTTTTTTGAGATAGCCAGAAAATTCTCAGAGAGGGTTTTTTTTATATATTTATGATAGCCCTTTAAAATCACAAATGTATTAGGTTTTAAGGTGACCCAGAGAAAAGCTTATTTATAGTGAAAGTCAATATCCCGTGGATAGTGATTATTGGGAGTGGAGTAGGTGTGGCTATTTGAGAACAGTTGTTGTACACACCAAACCACTATAACTCTTGGTGTTGTTGTGAATGTTTACTTTTTACATTTGTGAAGAATGTTTGTAATTTCATTTATGCAAAATTGGTGAATGTTTGTAATAGATAGCTTTATTTTCTCTTGCTTGGTTTGAGATCTTGATTCTTACAAACGTTCGTGAAATAAGGTTATCCTACTTGAACTTGGTTTGGGTATAGGTTGTCCTATGAATTATTTTGAATCAATTTTTCAATACTAGTGCGATTGAGATTTCTAATTTATTTAATATTTCAACAGTTTATTTTTTATTTGGCATAGTCCTATTCACGACCCCCCCCCCCCCCCGTTTCTAGGACTTCTTAAGCTCATCTTTTCAAGTGGTATCAGAGTTAAGTTGCTCAGTTTTTTTTTTTTTTTTGGATTAATTTCCTTGAGGTAAAAGATCTAGAGCTTTTATAATGTCAAATTTCAATAGCTTGTCTATTACTAGGCTACCACCTTTCGATAACTCTAACTATGCATACTGGAAATCCAGAATGAGGATTTTTCTAAAATTCGTAGATGAAAGCATGTGACAAGCCGCTGTAACCAAATGGAAACTTCCTATGACTAAGGCAGTAGCCGAAGATGGAACTAGGTCCATGAGAGAAATTGCATTCTACTTATGGACTAGAACTCAGAAAAGTGAAACCATTGCTAATGCTAAGGCCTTAAATGCCATAACTTGTGCTCTATCGGCTAATGAATTCAAAAGAATTATTTCATATGAAACAGCCAAACAAGCTTGGGATATTCTTGAAATGACAAATGAAGGAACTACTATAGTTAAGAAATTAAAAGTTCAACTCCTCACTACAGATCTCAAGAGATTCGTATGGAAGAAAATGAAACTTTCATGGACTTCTATACGAAACTAAATGATATAGTAAATTCCATGTGCAGTCTTGGAGATGGAATCCCAGAAAGCACGGTCTATGCAAAAAATACTGCAATCTCTTCCTGATAGATTCAACTCTAAGGTCACTGCCATTCAGGAATTAAGAAATACTGATAATATGAAGGTTAAGGAGTTACTTGGATCTCTCCAAACATATGAATTAAATTTTAAAGCTCCTAAAGGTAAGTCTATTGCTCTTAAATCTTCTAAATCTATTTCAAAAGAAAATTGTGCTAATTCTAAATTTGAAGATACAAAAGATGATATGGCATTACTAGCTAAGAAATTTTATAGAATTTTTAAAAACAAGAAAAGATCAGATTTTTAAAAACCATCTGATAAAAGAAAAGGAAAATCTAAGTCTTGGAAAACTAAAACCAAGGACAGTCAATGTTTCAGTTGTCATGAATACGGGCACTTGGCAAATAAATGTCTTAAAAGAAATAAATCAAAGAGAAAGGGCATGATAGATACTTGGGATGAATCGTCTGACTCTGAAAGTTCTTCTAAGTCTAATGAATCAGAACAAGAAAATACAAATAATATAAAAGCCCTTATGACTATAGCCAGAGTTACCTCCTCAAATAGTTATAACATATCTAATTATGAAAATCTCAGGAGTGACCCTGAAAATGAAAATGAGGACGATCTTCAAGACGCCTACAATGCCCTATGCAGGGAAAGTTGTAAAATTATTATCAAACTGAAAATACAAAGAGAGAAATATGTTAAATTAAAAGAACTTGAAAATAATGATTTAGAAAAATCTCATCTTTCAGATTGTTTTGAAAAAACAAAACTAGACTTAAATTTCAAAACCTCAGAATTACAAAAACTCAGAACTGAAAATGAGAAACTAAAATTCGAAGTTTCTTCCCTTTTGAGTTCTAAGGATACTAGGAGATATGCCCACGAAGACCCAAAATTGGAAAAATTGTTAACCTCATCTAGAAAATGTGCTAACAAATCAGGTCTGGGCTATATCAGAAATGATTATCTAAAAATCAAGAATTCACCTCCTACATTTGTAAATGGAGAATCCTCAAACTCTAATGGTAAGAATTTGAGAAATTTTGGTCGAAATGATTTCAAAAACTCAAAACTCCTTTAAGTTCCTAAAATTAACTTTAATGCCATCAGCTATAGAAATCAAAGATACAATAAATCACCTTTAGCTAAAAATAATAATCATGGACTTACTCAAAGAGCTTCTAAAATCCAACTCGGATGGAATTGGAGTTAATGGAAAGTGGAAAAATTCCAACTCCCAAAAAACAGAGAAAATCCAATAGAACTCCTAAACCCGGAACCATAATGAAATGGGTTCCAAAGGTTACATGTCTTGTTGCCCACATAACCTTCAAAGTCACTAGCCATTCAAAATGGTACCTGGATAGTGGATGTTCAAGACATGTGACAGGTGACAAAGCGATATTCACTAACTTAAACAAGGTAAACGACGGCTCGGTTACTTTCGAAGATGGATACAACTGCAGAATTATAGGCCAAGGTACTGTTCAACTCTCCAATCTTCCTCATATAACCTCTTAAGTATATCTCAAATCCGCGATAACAAACATAGTGTAAAATTTTCTAATCATGGATGTGATATTAAATGGTCGTAGGACCTCTGAAAATTGCTACATTATTGATGACTCATGCTCTTCTAACTATTCGTGTTACATAGTCCAAACAGACAAATAAAATTATGGCATAAACGTCTTGGACATGTTAACTTTAGAGACTTTTATAGATTAAGCAAGAAAGATCACATTCATAGCTTACCCAAATTTAAAAAGGTAGAAAAAATTTATGGCACATGTCAGGTTGGCAAGAAAATTAGGAGTAGTCATAAGAAAGTAAACTCCTTAGCCACAGCCAAACCTCTTAAACTACTCCATTTGGACTTGGTGGGTCTAACAAGAATGGAGAGTAGAGGTGGAAAGAAGTATTTTTTTGGTTATTGTTGATAATTTTACCAGTATACTTAGATAGCCTTCTTGAGAGATAAATCAAATACTCTCGATAAAGTTAGAAAAATTCTAAAATGAAATCACACTGAAAAATAAGTACTTGTGATCAAAATTAAAAGTGATCATGGTATTGATTTTGAAAATAACAATTTTGAGAGGTACTGTAATGACCATGGTATATCACATGAGTTCTCTTCTCCTAAGACACCTCAACAGAATGGAGTTGTTGAAAGAAAGAACAGAGTATTGTAAAAAATGGCCAATGTAATGCTAAATAGCATGAACTTATCGAAAAACTTATGGGCTGAAGCTGTTAATACTACTTACTGTATTATAAATCGTGTGTATGTTAGAAAAGCTAAAGATAAAATAGCCTATGAGTTATGGTTTAATAAGAAACCGACCGTCAAATACTTTCGGAAGTAAATGTTTCATTTTACGTGACTGGAAAAATTTAGAAAAGTTTGAAGCCAAGAGTGATGAGAGAATATTCTTAGGTTATGCTCTAAATAGTTGACATATCATATTCTTAACAAAAGAACAGAAGTGATTCAGGAATCTATTAACGTAGTGATGGACAATCACCTGATCACACCCACACCAAGTCAAGATGATGATGAACTCAACATTATAGATAAACCTAAATCTTCATCTAAATCAAATAATACAGAATTAAGATTAGTTAAAGACCATCTAACTAATCAGATATTGGGTAACCCTCGTATTGGTGTTCTGACAAGAAGACAATTAGAAAGTATCTGTAATTTCATCTACTTCACTTTTCAAATTGAACCGACAAATGTAAAAGAAGCACTTGCCGATGAAAGTTGGATATTGGCTATGCAAGAAGAGTTAAATCAATTTTTTAAAAATGATGTTTGGTACTTGGTTCTTAGACCTTCTGATAAACATATAATCAGAACCAAATTGATTTTTAAGAACAAATCTGATGAAATGGGGAATATCATTAGAAACAAGGCATGACCAGCTATACAAGTTTACACTCAGATAGAAGGAATTGACTATGATGAAATCTTTGTACCAGTTGCGCGCCTTGAATCCATTAGATTATTCATTTCAATTACTTGCTATAAAAAATTTAAAATATATCAAAATATATCAAATGGATGTCAAAAGTGCATTTCTAAATGGTGATCTACATGAAGAAGTATATATTGAACAACCTAAGGGTTTTGAGGACCCTAAATTTTTAGATCATGTGTACCGTCTTAAAAAGGCACTTTATGGTTTGAAACAAGCTCCCAGGGCATGGTACAAAAAGTTGACTAAATTCTTACCTAGTCACAACTTTATCATGGTAAGAGTTGATAAAACCTTATTTGTCAAGAAATATAAAAAACATATATTAATAGTACAGATCTATGTTGACGATATTATTTACGGATCTACATGCACTAACTTGTCCATTGAGTTTGCAAATCTAATGAAATCCAAGTTTGAAATGAGTATGGTTGGAGAATTAAATTACTTTCTTAGATTACAAGTAAAACAACAGGAAGATGGTATATTCATCTCACAAACCAAGTATGCCTTGAATCTTGTAAAGATATTTGGGTTTGAGAATGGGAAAAAGTTTGATACTCCTACGAGTACAACTCTCAAACTTTCTAAGGATGACTCAGGTAAAAGTATAGACTCCCGTCTATATTGGAGTATGATTGGTAGTCTTTTATACTTAATTTCTAGTAGACTTGATATTACTTTTAGTGTTGAAATATGTGTTAGATATCAATCTAATCCCAAGGAATCACATCTAATCACTGTTAAACGGATAATCAGATATCTCATAAGTATTGCTAATTTAGATCTATGGTATCTGCATGATACAACTATACAACTTGTCGGATATACCAATGCAGATTGGGTAGAAAATATTGACGATAGAAAATCTACTAGTGGTGGATGTTTCTACTTAGAGAATTGTTTAGTTTCCTAGCTCAGCAAGAAACAAAATTCTGTATCGCTCTCAATAGCTAAAGTCGAATTTATCACAACTGGTAATGCTAGCATCCAGTTGATCTGGATGAAAATGTTAGCTGATTATGGGATTGTACAAGATACAATGACATTATATTGTGATAACTCAAGCACAATTGATATCTCAAAGAATCCTATTCAACATTCTCGTACGAAACATATCAACATTCGATATCATTATATTTGAGAATTAGTTGACGACAAGAGTATTTCATTAGAATATATTTAGACTGAAAAGCAGCTTGCAAACATAATAACTAAACTGCTCGACAAGAATAGATATTCCAAATTAAGCATAATATTAGTCCATATACTTTTATTTAATTAATCATGTTGTTTATGCATTTTATTATTATTATTATTATTATTATTATATATTTATAATGTTTAAATGCATAACATGTAAATAAATTTAAAATTTTAAATATATTTTTTAAAAAAATTTGTAGACTGCTCAACGGGTCAAGTACATCCTCGACTAGTCGACCTTCGACGGGTCGAGGAGCGCGGGTTTGCACAATAAAGGGGAAAATTCACCTTTTTATTTCATTTTCCACCTTCTTCGACTGACCGATGCTTCTCTCAACAAACCCATCTCCAAATCTTTGTTGTAAGTGGTCTATTTCCATTTTTCTTCTAGATTTGGGTTGTTTTTTGCTAGTTTATCTTCTATTTGTGATGTATTTGTGATTTACAACCTTTCTTTAGTGGGTTTTTAAACAAAAATTTGATCTAGACTCAACCCATCTATCTTCTTTAATCTTCTCTTTTGTAATCTCTAAATAAAGTATCGTACTAAGAGGAAGGCTACTCGCAAGGGCCCTAATGGCTCCTCCTCTAGGTCCACTCCCATTAGAGTGAGAACCTTAAAATCTCCTAAAGAAGATTCGGAGCATGTTAGGGATTTCCACACCGGAGAAATTATTATAGAAAGGATTGTAAATGTAGACCACATTGCACCATTGGGGAAAATATTCTCAGTTGGGGTAGAACGGCTTACCGCTCCATAGCTCCAGGCATGTACGCGTCCATAAGTAACATGACCCTTGAAAATATGACATTTATAATTACTTTTTGAGAAGGGACAGGCCCTATTGATCGCCACCTAATTTCAGGTTTGCTTGACGTAAACGTCACTGATGATGGCATTCCTATTGCCACTCTCATAGAGAAAATGACTCATACTAAGCAACAGGCGATCACTCATAAATTATGTAGCTTTGATGCTGAATGAAAGTTTGGCAATGCCCTCTGTGCTAACCATATGCTTTCCAAATATCAAGTCTTACATCACATTTTTACATCCAATGTGTACCCATGATTTGGAAATAAATCTAAACTTACTCCCTTCATGACTCATGTCCTTCACTTTATTGTATCCGGTATTCCTATTTGTCTTCCTTAGTTGATATGTTATTTGATTATTCAATTCCGTATTCATCTTGGTCATGGATCGATTCCTTTCACCTATCTCATGACTTGCATTGCTCTTTATTACAATGTTGTCATTCCTTCGACTAAGGCACCAGAGTCGGAATTACCCTTTGATAATACAAATCTGCACAAAATGAACCCGACGTTCCTTCCCGGCCAGTGAGATAAAGGAGAAGAAGAAGAAGAAGACGCACCTATACCAAAGGACACATTGATGGATGATATATTTGTCGAGCTTGATGAATCGGATGATGAAGCTGATCCAGACTATCAACCTTCCTAGGTTAATGATCGGCTCAAATCCTTGAATGAAAAGATGATTGAGTTGAAGGTATCTCAAGACAATCTGGCAAAATGTCATGAATTAATGAAATCCATGTGAAAGTACTTTCATCGCATCACCAAGGGATTGCACCAAAGTGATCCTTCCATACCTCCTCCCTCTTCCTCTGGATCTGACTAGGCTACTTTAAATTTAAATAATAATAATAAAACATTTGGTTTGAAAAACTTTAACTTTGTGTGTGTGCTTGATGATCACTCTTACACTCTACTCACCTTGAATGCTTATTGATGACTTTTTATTATCTTGATAACCTCCTTAACTTGAAATTCTTATACACTTATAGTTTCATCATTTTATTCTACTGATTTTGATATGGTTATTTGAATGATTATTCTTTCCTTTATCATAATGTGACAAAAAGGGAAGAGGATTAATTATTACTACTAGAATGAATGATGGATGATGAATGTTGAGATGATATGAACGGCATAATATGAGCTAATATGAATATTGATGTAATGAATGTTACATGATTATATATGCTTGGAGTATGCATTGGCATTGGAATGGAAAATGTGTATGTCATAATACAGGAGAAGGTCACATTGAGGGGGAGTAGTAAATTTTTCGCACATTCATCAAAACTGCAACAAATATTCTACAACATGGAATCAAGAATACAAGATGTCATTCTAGTTGTTGTCATAATAAGTGTTTTGTCACGAATTTGACAAAGGGGGAGATTGTAAGTGCTATATTATATAAAGCACACCTTTGTTTGTCAAATTTCGTTTAGACAAAACAACCTATGAAGTGGCCTTCTAATGTGGATCAAGATGGAAAGTTCAAGTCTCTACTGAAGTTTCAAGATCAAGATGGAAAGTTTAAATTCTACTAAGTTCAAGATGACTGAGTTCAAGTTCTACTAAAATTCTAGTAGAAGATCAAGCTCCATCTTCAACTTCATTCTCTATTAAAGAATCAAGTAGAAGAACAAGTTCCATGAAGTTCAAGCATTCAATCTGCTTCCAAGTTCAGTCATTTCAGGTATAACAAATCCTAGAAAGACCTTAGGCTTAGGTACTTTCAAAACATAATTTAAATGGGTTTTTATGCTTATGTTAGGCTAAAGTTTGACTAGTCGAAGCTAAGGTTCGACTAGTCTAAGTTGTGGATCGACTAGTCTAAGGATTTTTTGACCAGTCCTAGTTTAAACTAAAGAAAAATGGAATTTTCCGTTACTTCTTCGACCAATCGAGCAGACTGCTCGACTAGTCAAAGATGGGCCTTCGACCAGTCGAGGGTTACTCGACTTGAAATCCGGCAACTGAATCAGTTCGGATATTAGGCACCCTCGACTAGTTGAAGACCATGCTCGATCAATCGAACAGGGCTCTTGACTAGTCAATCAAGGCCTTCGACCAGTCGAAGATCTGTTTTATCTTATCGTGCTCAAATTTGAAAATTTATTGGAACGAAATTCGGTTCTTAGACGAGTCGAAGTAACAACTTCTTTACCTATAAATAGAGGCTTTCTCTCAATCTGAAATTAACAATTCAAGCCTATCAAATTCTTCCACAAGAGAGAGAGAAACCCCCATTATTGTCAAGCTATTGCACGGTATTTATAAATTTTTAATAACTATTTTTTTGTTTTAATTCCTTGATCTCTTAATCTTTAAATCTAATTTTATAAAGAGAGTAAATACTCTTCTTTAAGATCTTAAGGAATTCAAACAAGTAGCCTTTGGTTTGTATCTATTTGAATTCAATCTAGAACCTTGAACCCTTGTCTATATGACTGGACATTGAACAATCTACTTCAAGAGAAGTGGTTGTACAACGACATCAACTAATACATCTTTAAAGGAGAAGATAAGTATACTTTTCTTTTATAGTTTGATTTTATTGAGATAGCCAGAAAATCTCATTTGTTGGTTTTTCTAAGATAGCCAAAAAATTCTTAGAGAGGGGTTTTTTTTTAAATTTGTGATAGCCCTTTAAAATCACAACTGCATCAGGTTTTAAGGTGACTCTGAGAAAAGCTTATTTATAGTGAAAGCCAATATCATGTGGATAGTGATTATTGAGAGTGGAGTAGGTGTGACTGTTTGAGAACAGTTGTTGTACACACTGAACCACTATAACTCTTGGTGTTATGGTGAATGTTTACTTTTTACATTTGTGGAGAATGTTTGTAATTTCATTTATGCAAAAGTGGTGAATGTTTGTAATAGATAGCTTTATTTTCTCTTGTTTAGTTTGATATCTTGATTCTTACAAACGTTCGTGAAATAAGGTTGTCCTACCTGAACTTGGTTTGGGTGTAGCTTGTCCTACAAATTAATTTGAATCAAATTTTCAATATTAGTGCGATTGAGTTTCTCATTTATTTAATATTTCAGCACTTGAATTTTTATTTGGCATAGTCCTATTCACCCCCCCTCTAGGACTTCTTAAGCTTGCCTTTTCAGTACTTGAGCTTCAAAAATTTGGGATGTTACAAATCCTCTATTCCATTGAGGTCTAAGAAATCTTCCTTGAGATTAACACTTTAATGAGGATCTAACCTCCATAATGTAGATGTTCTTGAATTCTCCCATTTTCTAGAGATTGGACTTAAGCTATCTTGGCATACCATTATCCAAATCGTCTACAAGACCCATCTAACTGAATCCCCTAGGAAAAACAACTTCCCATTAGTTGTAGGAGATTCAACCAACCTCCCATCACCTTGGTCAACTCAGAGGAGCATCATATGCAATGTGTTTGATCTTGGAGTTGAGGCCTTAGCAAAGCATCGGCATCATAATCGGGAGAGCATCAGAGAGTTAATTGAAACAGGAGAAAATGATGATCAAGCAACCTAAGAAGGCATTATAAAAGGGGCTCAATTCGACAAGTAAGTTGTCAATTGTAAGAGTCAAAGTTTACTCTCTTTTCTTGTGTAAGATTCAGGGTAAGAGTTTTCAAACCCAGACTCAATTAGGTTCTTGTGTAGGACCTTGGCCTTTGTGTAGGGCCTCAATCTTAGGTTCTTGTGTATGACCTTAACTCTTGTAGGGAGCCTAAATCCCCTAGATTCTTTTATAGGACCTTGGCTCTTGTGTAGGACCTTGACTCTTAAGCAAGGCCTAAAACCCTGGGTTCTTATGTAGGACCTTGGCTCTTGAGTAGAGTTAAATCTAGAGTCCTTGTGTAGGGCTGTAAAAGATTAGAGGTGGACCTGATTTAAAACTTTCGATAGTTAAATCTGGTACATCATGGGTTAAGTGCGTCTGCCGAGAGTGGAGTAGGCAAGTAGCCGAACCACTATACATTACTGTGTTTGGTAATGTTATTTGCGTACTTGTTTTATTATACTTATGTGTTTGAATGCTTAATTATGTATGCATGACTAGATAAATGCCTAATGTTGATAAGTAGCACATTCCACACACATATCTACACAAGATATAGACTAGTTGCTTATTTGCAAATCATTTGTAGCCTATGTGATTAGACCCTTTATAGGAATGGAAGCCTTAGAGTTAAATTGCCTCACTTAGTTTAATTAGTAATTAGTTTAAGTTAGGCAATTATTTTTTTAAAAAAGAAAATTTTAAATAGGACCTAATCACCCCGCCTTTAAGACATAGCCTTCGTTCCTTAGCTCTGCTAAGCTTTCGCAAGTGCGGTCGTGATAATCCCATTACACTACAGGCCCAATTTCATTAGGACCTTCACATACACATGGCTATTTAAATGGAATAGGTAACCGCACTTTGTCATCATAAAAGTACCAAGCACGTGTATTCATAAAGACATATGAGTAATCCCAACATGTTTCCTTTCCTTTGTGATTAAAGTAATCATTTATTTATTATATTGAGTGTATTCATTGTATTGACTATCCATGGATTCCCACATTATGTGGATGCCTAACAAAATGGTGGAAGCTCACCATAGGAGGGGAGATGCGGGTTGATGGAATGCACCTCAAGCAAGTGGATGGATCTACCCACTTGATACATTCACGATGCATTTCATAACATCCATGCATTTACTATTTTAATTACAACATGCATGAACCATGATGAGTTCACTCACTGGGCCTGGCCAGCTGACTTTATATTGATGAAAAAACCATACAAATATTATTGACGGTGATAATTACTCATTTTTTAGAATAAGATTCTGAACTGGTAGATGATCCACAATGGCAATGGCCCTATCTTAAAGAAGATGAATTGAATGTGTTGAATTAGTAGCTTGTTGGAATGAAACCAATGCTATATTACTTAGTTATGCTTTGAAGTTTATTTTAATTGAGAGATTTAGACTAGTAAAATTTTTATAGTAATTGGTTGACTAGCAATTTAATAAAGCCCCAAATGGGTGGGTTGTAGTATAGTGATTAGTACTTTAGGAAAATTAAAGGCATGGGCGGAATGTTTATGAATTCTTTTAATGGCTAGTGTATGTGAATAGTGGATGTAATGAAAATTTAAAATACAAACAATTCTTTACCTCTAGTCAAATGTAGTGACTCATTGATGGCACCTTCGATAACATCGAGCTATCGCAACTATTGGAGCTTCGATGACACATTCGATGGCATCGAGCTACTATCGAAGAGTCCGACTGAAATCAGGAAATCGTCTAGCAACGAACTTTTAAATTTTCATATTTTTTCGATGTCATCGAACCTCCTTCGATGGGATCGAACTTGTCTTCGATGGCATCGAGCATGTCTTTGATAGAATCAAAAAGTGCACAAATATGTCCAGCAACAAAATTGAATTTTTTAGATTTTTGCGATGGGATCGAGGTGGCTTCGAGGCATCAAAACTTAGTTCGATGTTATCGAAGGTGTTATCGATGGCTGCAAAGGGACGATTTCAGCACTTTTAATTTTCAGCACTTTAATTCCTCAGTTTTCTTCTTTTTTCACTTGGTCTCCTTAATCTTAACCTCCATAGATCCAATCATTCACTTGGTAATTCTTTGAGTATTAAATTCATGCTTTAAGCATCCTTTTATCCTTACCTCTCAAAATCACATTGCAAGAGAAAACACATGTAATTATATCAATTAAGTGCATCTGTATTAAAAAACCAATGGATAACAAGAGGGGAAATATATAATATTTCACACTCGACACACCCCAACTAGCTTTTTGGTAGTCCCAAGCAAAAAATATAGAAACTAATCTTCCAAAAATCCAAATTTCAAACCTTTCTCAGAAAATAACATTATATTCAATACTATATATATGAGTAAAATTCAAAGCTATAAGAATGAAACATCGATAATCTAGAACCTAATATCTCTAATAAACAAATGGACTAAGTTCTTCCTTAACAATTAATCAATAAAAAACATCCAAACATCAAGATCCTAGTGTGCTTAATGGTTTCTGACTCATAATCAATTGCAGTTAATGTGAAACCCAACCCTAGTTCTCATGTGTGCATGTGTATGTGTGTGTATGCATCTCGTTCATTTTGGTCCTGTGGTCCTACCGGTCAAATTCCAGTGACCCGCGACCCTCGGATTGTGTTTGCCATCATCTTTGAGTCTAGTCACATAGACCCGACTCGAATTGACCCTAGACCTATGTCATCTCGTTCGTATCATCGTTACGGTTCCAATGACTGCGTTCATCCGACTTATAGATCAAAAGTTATGAGCATTTTATCATATGGTCCACTTTTTATACAAAAGCATATGAACCACTCCCAAGGCACAAGTTCCCATGCATAGCACCCACACACACTACAAATTCCATGGAACAAACACCACCCATTCTAGAACCACCCAAACCTATAAGTCTACAACTTTGTTTATATCACCCTACTCGCCATGATGAGTTTTCCTACCCAAGGCAAGATAGCTCATTATTACCCCTCTACAACTCTCCCTCCCTCTCTCTCCTCTTTCATTTCTCTCATTTCCCTCTCTTACAAGGTGGGACGTCCACCATCTTCCCCATTTTCCAGCAACTTCTCCCTCTTTTCTCTCCCAATCCTACCTTCTAATCCTCATCACCACCATTAAAGGCCTTCCCTTGAAGCTTTGGAGTTAGTCCTTGAAGAAGGAAGGAGTGATTTAAGGTGGGTGCTCCTATAATTGCTGATATCCTTTCTCTCTCTTATTTCTTTTGTTTCTTCATGCTTGGGACATATGGGACCCACCAATCCATGGTGGGGGTCCTATCTAACCATTTGTATGAGGCCATTAGCCATCCTTCATGCATCTGTCACTCCATGATAGGGTCATTCTCCATGGATCCCATCATGATGCATTTCATAATCTCAACCCTTCTATGGTCATCTAGATCTTTGTTTTTATTATGAAGGTCCATGCATGCATGATCTATAAGATGAGTATTGTATGGTTGATTCTCTATTTGTGCATAGGAGATTTATAGTGGCGAAATCCCTCTTGAATGGCTGATCTCTCTTTTGTATTCTCCTTCTCCCTCTTTTTCTCTCTAATGTTGCTGATCATGGTGGCCCACCTGATGTGCAAGGCACATCCAATCGTCCACACTTGATGGGACGCCCCGATGTCCCATTTGTTGGACATATAGAGACCCAACTTGCTGTCCACTTGTACATGCACGGTCTGGATCGGTTGAGAGCATGTGCCAGATGTGTATGGCCCATCTAGGTGGCCCCACCTTGATGTATATGAGGATTTTTCTTACTGGACTTCTATTTATGGGCTGTCCTAGGCAGCAATATGCCTTGCTGTCCATAATTTGCATGAGTTAAATAAATTACTTTTACAATCTCAAAAATTCTAAAATTTTGCAAAGAGGTGTCCCACCCATGATAGGACCTACCTACAAAATTTTACGGCCAATGGACTCCATTTGGGCATCCAAAAAGGTAGGCCAACATAGTGGACTGCCAGAAATTTCTGCTGTGCTGTTAAGCAGCATAGTCCCATAAAAATAAAATTTTAAAAATATTTTATCAAAATTTAAGCCATCTTTCTAGGTCCCACCTTGTTTTAGGCTTGATGAGGGACCTTGGGTCCAAATTTCACGAATTTTGGAGGCCCAGAACCCATTGGATGGCCCAAATTCAGGACAGTTATATTTTCAGCAATATTTCACCCTGGACAGATTGTAATTCCAAAAATTATTAAAATATTTTTTGTATCCAAAAATTATAAAAATTTATAGGAAGGTGACCCACTAATTGTAGGACCAACTTACAATTTTTTGGAGCTAATGGACCCCTGTGCACATCGTGGCAATGGTTGCACTGGCCCATCACATTGGGACGTCATGGATGATCAAAATTTTTGGGCAAACTGTTTTCCGTAAATAAATTAAAATACTTTTGAGTATCCAAAAATCATAAAATTTTATGAAGGAGTGTCCACCCAAGTAAGTATCACCCTACAAAATTTCAAAGCCATCAAGCTGTTGTACTGCCCGCGGTGTGGCCTGGAGTGGCCCATCAGGCAGAGACGCCAGGCTGGGGCGTCCAGCCTTGGCTGGCCGTCTAGCCCCCCACCTAGATGTGTTGTATATCCCAACATCCATCCATGTGGGGTACTTAGGGGACTCGATCATCTTCCCCTTCAGTGGTTTCCAATTGGGGCCCATTTGGATGAGATTTTGGGCTAAATACCCGGGCCCATAGGACTACCTACACATGAGGCATCCCTGTCTTGGGCTGCTGCTGGGCTTGCACTCCAACGACACGACCCACTTGATATATGAGTTGTATGTCCCCCTCTCATCTGGTGGGACCCACTGTTATATATGTGGCCCATTAGAAATTTCATATACTATCAAATAATTTTTGTTGTTGGATTCCAACCAACCCAGAAAATGAGTGGGCTGGAATTTGGCAATGAGCCCAAATTGTTGCCTATAAATGTCTGTTTTGGGGCAATATGACTCACTAGATTTGAGGAGGATTTAAATCAGTTATCTCACCATTTTTTATAGTATTATTGAGTGTAATTAGGGCCCATTTGAGGCCCACTCAAGTTGAGTTTTAATGGAATGTTGCATGTGATTGAAAGACTAGTTCCTTAGGCCTTGTAAACTAAATCCTTTTAGATAGGCCCATTGATCTTGGGCCTATACTCTCCTATCTATTATGATGGATTTAAGGGCTATAATATGCAAATAGTTAGGCCCTTGGCTGCCCACTAAGTTGACCCTGTACTTTGCCAAAAAGTGGGGCCCAACTCACTTATGTAAAATATGAAATTTGCCCGTAAGGATGAACTACTGGGCTTCCCATGAAGCATACCACAATATATGGATTTATGACCTTTATGGTTAGGCCTAAACCTTGCTTGAGGGCTCACCATTTTGCCTATGAATTGGGCTTGTGTATAGCCCATTAGGCCATGCATCGCTTGGGCCTTAGACCTTACTTTATTTCCAGAGCGGGCTACCTTTTGCAAACTAGTTGAGGTTGGATGTCCTCATGGGTGATCCTAAGGTAGGCCCATGGTTTCTCTATGGATAGTTAAAGGCCTACCATAGACCTTGGGCCGTTTATTTGAGGCTAAATATTAATGTATGCTTGTAGTTGAATGATTATACTGTTTTGGAAATCCTCCTTCTTGGATCCCAGGATCGGAACCTGCCTCAGGAGCCAGGAATGGGCTACTACGGAGGCTGTTACGACCAAAACCGGCCATCGGGTTCCTTGTGAGTCCGGTTACTGAGTCTGGGGCATGACAAAAGTTCGTATCAGAGCATAACAAGTAATTTTGTAATAACTTGGGATAATATCACATATCTACTGTGAGCTTAGGACAAGTAGTGTCCTAAGTGCATTTCCCTCATTCCGTTTGAGCCTTCATGGATTCTAATTCCTGGGTGTCCGTGACCTTAGTTCTTTCTGTAGACCATGTCATCTAGTCGAAGTGCCTATGATTGTGACGTCCGTGGCCATGGTGCCCATGGACATGGTTCTCATTCCGCTCCAACGATCCGAGTGACTTTTGCTCCACCATCTGAGATTCCTATTTCCCCTCTGGAGCCTACCATACCTATTCCTGAGGCTCCCGCAGTACCTGTACCTCCGTCAAAGGCCAGTGCTACCCCCACTTATCTGACGATTCCTATAGGAGCTGAGCATCTCCAGCAGTTGATGCAGGTCATCGCTGATGTTCTTCAGGCCCATCGACCCATTCCTAAGATGCCCGGACAGGCAGAGCAGGACTGTGCAAGCCCCCTTTTGTGAGATTTGACTTCGCAGCAAGCCCTGATGATGGTGTATTTACTTTAGGGAGAAGGTCGAAAGAGGAAGGCGCATTCCAGTGGCTACTATCAACGTCATTATCATCGACGTATGAGATGTTTAGGGTTTCAACTACTAGCGGCATAGCCAGAGCCATCTTCTACCCAATTAGTTTCATCATCGGCACAACCAGCAATCCCTTCTTCGTGACCATTCACCGAAGTTTGCTTCGGTTGTGGGCAGATAGGACACCGTAGGCACGAGTGTCCCCATTAGCAGGATGGAGCTTCGCAACGACCACATTAGTAGCAGAGACCGCAGATGCAGAGGAGACAGACACCTCCCCAGCAACCTCAGGCTTGATTTTGCACGACTCAGCAGGACCCTTAGTTATTAGTGGAGTCGTTATGGGTATTCTCCTTGTCTCTGTATGTAAGTCTTGTGTTTTAATGCATTGCACCCTTTTTGTATCCAAGGGATTTTGTTCACTCAGATTGCTATTAGAGTCTGCTGTAAGGGATTGTTAGCATCGACATTTTTGGGAAGATCGCTGTGTTATGCCAATGACATTACTGTGTTTCGTTTTGGTTGGTGAGATGTTCTTGCCCGCTGAATAGTTTTGTATCGCTAATGTTGAGCTTGTTGGCTTGTTTTGTTGTCAAGGCAGTACTTCTGGCAGGGGATGAAATGCTAGATTACTAGTTTTATGGCCGAGTGTGACACATGCCAGCGTGTCAAGGCCGATCACCAGAGACTCCCTGGTCCCTTGCAGCCATTGAGCGTTCTAAAGTGGAAGTGGGAGCATGTATTGATGGACTTCATCGCAGGTTTGTCGAGGACTCAGCGAGGTCACGATACCATCTGGGTTATCATCGATCATCTGACGAAGTCAGCTCATTTCATTCCAGTACGTTCTTCTTGGTCTATGGACGGGCTTGCAAAGGTGTTCATTGAGGAGATAGTGAGACTGCACGGTGTCCTAGTTTTGATCGTTTCAGACCGAGACTCAAGATATGATGATGTTCATTGAGGAGATAGTGAGACTGCACGGTGTCCTAGTTTCCATCTATCTCAGTTTTAGAGGAGCTTTCAGTAGGCGGTGGGTGTCACCTTGTGTCTCAGCACCGCTTATCATCCACAGACGGATGGGCAGACCGAAAGGGTCAACCAGATTCTTGAGGATATGCTCAGAGCTTGTGTGATTGACTTTGCGGGCAGTTGGGATGAGCATATATGCCTCGCTGAGTTCGCATACAACAATAGCTATTAGGTGACTATCGGCAGGCTCCTTTTGAGGCACTTTATGGTAGACCGTGCAGATCTCCTAGTTGTTGGACTGAGGTTGGAGAGCGTCATCTCTTAAGTCCCGAGCTTGTGCAACAAACGTCACAGGCTATTGATGTTATCAGGCAAAGGATGCGCATAGCTCAGAGCCGACAGAAGAGTTTTACTGATCGTCGGTGTCGACCCCTCAAGTTCACAGTCGGGGACATGGTATATCTCAAGGTCTCGCCTATGAAGGGCATGGTTCGCTTTGGTGTGAAGGGCAAGCTTGCCCCGAGGTTTATTGGACCTTTTGAGATTATCGAGCACGTGGGTGTTGTGGCCTATAGGCTTGCCTTACCTCCTGAGTTGTCCGCGATCCATGACATGTTTCATGTTTCTATGTTGCAGAAATGTGGGTCGGACACTATTCCCGTGATTGATTGGCAGTCACTCGAGGTCCGTGAGGATGTTTCTTACATTGAGCAGCCAATTCGTAATCTTAATCGGAAGGAGCAGGTCCTCAGGACCAAGGTCATTCCCTTGGTGAAGGTGCAATGGGGTCATCATTCGGAGGCCGAGGCGTCTTGGGAACGCAAGGCCGATGTTAGATAGCGTTATCTCTATTTATTCGATGATTGATTGATTATATTACTTGTATTGCTTTCTCTTGTGATTGATGATTGAGATATATATATATATATATATATATATATGATGATGTTTATGCATTTTATTATTCCGATTTTTTCAATTTCGAGGATGAAATTTCTTTGTTGGTGGGGAGGATTGTGAGACCTGACCCTAGTTCCCATGTATACAAGTGTGTGTGTGTGTATGCATCTCGTTCATTTTGGTCCCGTGGTCTTACCGGTCAAATTTCGGTGACCAGCGACCCTCGAATTGTGTTTGCAGTCATCCTTGAGTCCGGTCACATAGACTCGACTCGGATTGACGCTGGACCTATGTCATCTCATTCGTATCATCGTTGCGATTCCAATGATGCATCTTGTGCGTTCATCTGACTTATAGATCAAAGTTATGAGCATTTCATCATGTGGCCCACTTTTTATACAAAAGCATATGAACCACTCCCAAGGCACAAGTTCCCATGCACAACACCCACATACACTATAAATTTCATGAAACAAACACCACCCATTCTAGATGCCACTGAAACCTATAAGCCTACAACTTTGTTTACATCACCCAACTTGCCATGATGAGTTTTCCTACCCAAGGCAAGAGAGCTCATTATTACCCCTTTATAACTCTCCCTTCCTCTCTCTCCTTTTTCATTTCTCTCATTTCCCTCTCTTGCAAGGTGGGACGTCCACCATCTTCCCATTTTCTAGCAACTTCTCCCTCTTCTCTCTCCCAATCCCACCTTCTAATCCTCATCACCACCATCAAAGGCCTTCCCTTAAAGCTTTGGAGTTACTCCTTGAAGAAAGAAGGAGTGATCTTAAGGTGGGTGCTCCTACAATTGCTGATCTCCTTTCTCTCTCTTATTTCTTTTATTTCTTCATGCTTGGGATATATGGGACCCACCAATCCATGGTGGGGGCCCCACCTAACCCTTTGGATGAGGCCATTGGCCATCCTTCATGCATGTGTCACTCCATGATGGGGCCATTTTTCATGGACCCCATCATGACGTATTTCATAATCTTTGCCCTTATATGGTCATCTAGACCTTTGTTTTACGGTGGGGATGGCATCCCACCTCGAATTTTTATTGTGAAGGTCCATGCATGCGTGATCTATAAGATGAGTATTGTATGGTTGATTCTCTATTTGTGCATAGGGGATTTATAGTGGCGAAATCCCTCTTTAATGGCCGATCTCTCTTTCTTATTCTCCTTCTCCCTCTTTTTCTCTCTAATGTTGTTGATCATGGTGGCCCACCTAATGTGTAAGGAACATCCAATCGTCCACACTTGATGGGATGCCCCTATGTCCCATTTTAGGGCCAATGGACCCCCTTTAGGCATCCAAAAGGGTGCGCCAATGTAGTGGACTGCCAAAAATTTCTGCTGTGCAGTCCAATAGCACAGTCCCATAAAAACAAAATTTTAAAAATATTTTCTCAAAAGGTGGGCCATCTTTCTGGGTCCCACCTTGTTGTAGGCTTGATGAGGGACCTTAAGTCCAAATTTCAGGAATTTTGGAGGCCTAGAACCCACCCATTTGGATGGCCCAAATTCAGGACAATTATATTTCTAGAATATTTCACCCTGGACAGATTGTAATTCTGAAATTTATTAAAATACTTTTAAGTATCTAAAAATTATGAAAATTTACAGTGAGATTTGACACCCATGGTAGGACCCACCTACAAATTTTTGGAGCCAATGGCCTCCTGTGCACACCATGGAAAGGGCCTGACTAGCCCACCACATTAGGACATCCAGGATGATCACCCAAGGAAGTATCACCTTGCAAAATTTCAGAGCCATCGGGCCCTTATACTTCCCGCGGTGCGGCCTGGAGTGTCCCATCAGGTAGGGATGCCAAGGCTGGGGCATCCAGCCTACTTTGTGGGCCCACCTAGATGTGTTGTATATCCCATCATCCATCTATGTGCAGTCCTTAGCAGACTCGATCATCTTCCCCTTCGATGGTTTCCAATTGGGGCCCATTTGGATGAGATTTTGAGCTAAATACCTGGTCCATAGGACTGCTTACACATGCGGCATCCCTGTCTTAGGTTGCTGCTGGGCCTGCACTCCAACGGCACGGCCCACTTGATATATGAGTTGTATGTCCCCCTCTCATCTGGTGGGACCCACTGTTATGTATGTGGGCAATGAGAAATTTCATATACTATAAAATAATTTTTGTTGTTGGATTCCAACCAACCCAGAAAATGGGTGGGCTGGAATTTAGTAATGAGCCCAATAATTGTTACCTATAAATGTCTGTTTTGGGGCAGTATGGCCTACTAGATTTGAGGAGGATTTAAATCAGTTATCTTACCATTTTTTATAGTACTATTGAGTGTAATTAGGGCTCATATGAGGCCCACCCAAGTTAAGTTTTAATGGAATGTTGCATGTGATTGAAAGACTAGTTCCTTAGGCCTTGTGAACTAAATCCTTTTAAATAGGTCTATTGATCTTGGGCCTATACTCTCCTATCTATTGTGATGGATTTAAGGGCTATAATAAGTAAGTAGTTGGGCCCTTGGCTGCCCATTAAGTTGACCCTATACTTGGGCCAAAAGTGGGGCCCAACTCACTTATGTAAAGTATGAAATTTGCCCATGAGGATGAACTACTGGGCTGCCCATGAAGCCCACCACAATATATGGATTTATGACCTTTATGGTTGGGCCCAAACCTTGCTTGAGGGCTCACCATTTTGCCTATGAATTGGGCTTGTGTATAGCCCATTAGGCCATGCATCGCTTGAGCCTTAGACCTTACTTTATTTGTGTAACGGGCTACCTTTTGGAAACTAGTTGAGGTTCGATGTCCTCCTAGGTGATCCTAAGGTAGGCCCATGGGTTTCTCTATAGATGGTTAAAGGCCCCCTATAGACCCTGAGCCATTTATTTGAGGCTAAATATGGATGTATGCTCATATTAAAATGATTATACTATTATGAAAATCCTCCTTGTATGATCCTAGGATCGGAACATGCCTCAGGAGCCGAGAATAGGGTACTACGGAGGCTATTGCGACTAGAATCGGCCATCGGGTTCCTTGTGAGTCTGGTTTCCGAGTCTGGGGCATGACAGCTAACCTTCTCTCCATAATTTTAACTATAACTAATACTTCAAAGTGGATAGATCAACACAAGTTACTGTTTCCGAACCCATCTCCTTTTCACATATTTTTTTAGCTTTTCGATTTTATATTGACAACTTTCACACTATTTTCATTCTCTATTGATTTCTCATTAAAAGACATACTATAGGTTGCCATTTTCGATCTCACTATTTTTTAGTTGGTCCCTTTCTTCTTCTTTTAATACTTAAGATAGATACGGATCTCCAGACTTGGTTCTTAATACTTTCAATAATCATCAAGCTAAAATTAGGAGTTCAAGTAAACTTCAAAGAACATGAGTTAGATGTGGATTGTGAACTATAGTCAATTGATGTTTAAACTTTCTATTAATCAAATTATTAGAAAAACATATTCAAAAATTTACTAGACTTTAGATTTTCAAAAGTGATTCTATATCTTATTGTAATACTCAAATATATTCAGATTCACAGAATACTAATCATCAAAAAGAGTTTTGAAACTGAAAATATTGGAAATTTTTAAAAAAATTTTGCTCAACATAGGAAATAATAGTTTAATTTATCAAATCTCATCCCTAACCTAAAATATATATTGTCCTTAATGTAAAAAATATGCAACGCATTATATCATGAGACAATGAAAATAAAAGAAGAGGGAGTAAGAAGGATAGTACCTGAGGAAGATCACTAAGATAGTATGAAGTCTTTGATGTCTATAAGGGATTAATACTAAAGCAAAACAAAATCCTAATTATTCTAATCCTAATCCTAAGAAAGTAATAAATGGATAGATAGATCTCCATCAAATTAGAAGGTCAATCCTGATAGACAGGATCAATTAAAGGGATGGACATATCTTATGAATCAAATTTCTCAATGAATGGTTTGAGACGATGACCATTCACTTTGAAAATGTTACCATTCTTCGGATTTTCAATCTCAATAGCCCTATGAGGATAAACCGTTTTGACTTTGAAGGGGTCATTCCAATGAGATCTTAACTTACCGAAAAATAAATGAAGTCTGGAATTATACAAAAGGACTTTTTGGTTTGGTATATTAGATTTTCGAAGGATGTTCCTGTCATTAAACACTTTCATTCTGTCCTTATATATTCTAGAGTTCTTGTATGCATCGTTCCATATTCCTTCAAGTTCATTCAATTGTAATTTGTTCAGTAAGTCAACATTGTCAAGACTAAAATTGAATTTTTTATTGCCCAATACACTTTATGCTCCAACTCAACCGGCAAGTGGCAAGCTTTCCCATAGATAAGTCTAAAGGGATGCATTCTAATAGGGCTTTTATATGTCGTACGGTAACCCATAATGCGTCGGTCAATTGGAGTGACCAATCTTTATGATCTGAGTTAACCGTTTTCTCTAGAATTTGTTTACTTTTCCTATTTGAAATTTCATCTTGACTGCTTGTCTGAGGATGATAGGGGGTGCTTATTTTATGATAAATACCATATTTCTTCATTTAAGCTTCAAATAGTCAATTACAAAAGTAAGATCCTCCATCACTTATAATGACTCGAAGAGTTCCAAAATGGAATAAAATATTTTCTTTTAAGAACTTAGTCACCATGCGATGGTCATTATTCCGGTATAGAATTGCCTCGATCCATTTAGAGACATAATCAATAACGAGCAAAATGTATATATTTTCAAATGATTGGGGGAATGACCCTATGAAATCAATGCCCCAGTAATCAAATGCTTCAATGATAAGAATTGGGTTCAATGACATCACATTTCTATGGCACAATCCTCCCAATTTCTTACAACACTCACATACTTTACAAAATTCATGTGTATCCTTGAACATAATGGGCTAGTAAAAAATACACTGCAGAATTTTCGTTGTGGTCTTCTCAGCCGGAAGGTGGCCACCACAAGAATGAGAATAACAAAAGGAAATAATACTATAATGTTCATTATTAAGAACACACCTCCTAATGATTTGATCTGGATAATATTTGAATAAATATGGATCATCCTAGATAAACTTGCATACCTCAGTGAAAAATGTCTTTTTATCTTGCACAATTCAATAAGTAGTAATTGTACCTACGGTAAGATAATTAGCAATATTAGCATACCGAGGTAATTAGGAGACTTTGAATAATTGTTCATCAGGGAACATGTCATTAATATGAATTATCTTCACGGAATCTGATAAAACAAGCCGAGAGAGATGGTCAGCCATTATGTTCTCTACTCCTTTCTTGTCTCGTATTTCTATGTCAAATTCTTAGAGAAGAAGGATCCATTGTAATAAACAGGGCTTCGTATCCAACTTATAAACAAGGTACTTCATTGTCGCATGGTCAGAGAAAATTATGATTTTAGATCCTATCAAGTAAGACCTAAACTTTTCAAAAGCAAACACTCCTGCTAGGAGTTCCTTTTTTGTAGTGAAATATTTTACTTAGGCAGAGTTTAAAATTCTACTTGCGTAGTAAATAATATAAGGCCTTTTCTCTTTTCTTTGGCCTAACACCACATGTAACACCCCGAAGTTTTTAATTCCCGAATATTGAAAGTTCTTGAGTATTACCATGAAATTTAACTTAATATGTATATGTGTACGATACCAATTTAGGTATCTTAACCTTACATCTATTCTCCAACATGAATCTAACCGTTGAGAATGATCTTCATCCATAGATCAAGCCATCCAACCATTGATTTTAAAACAAGATCATCCTATGTCTAAGTATTCCCACTTATCCATCATAACCAACCGTTCAGCCAACTATCTATTGATAGGTAAACATATATGACCGTCTACTTTAAGTTTGGACCACCCAATCATAGTAAACTAACTATATGATATCTGCATTCGCTTGTACATATATCAAATTGAGATTTTAATCCATGCATCTTGTTTATCACCTATGAATATGCTTAACCCACCATTAAAACTACAATCTAAGAAACTTACACATGTAAACAAGTCACTTGAATCTAGCAGTATACATGTTCTGCCTCTTGATCACTCTAAAAACTCACTTGTGATCATCCATTTACAAAACTAATCATACACCCACTTATATACATGATCAAGGTACTAACCATAAGTTTTTCTATTTTTAACATGCCATCTGACCATCCGTTATGTTGGTTGATATATGTACATTCCCTTAATTAATTTGGTGAATAATTCTTTATTCATAATAATTTAGATATAAGTTCTTTTGTAAGAATTACTTAGAAATACGCCTATAACCATGTAGAACCATTAAAATTTTCAAAACTCTCATATCATCAACAATTATGAAAATGCCATTAACCTAGACCATTGAATTCTAGATCACATGGTTCTCACGATCCGTTTAATGTAAAATTTTATACCACCCCTATGTATCATAAATTAACCATACATATCAAATTTCAGCCTTAAATCATTGTAAAAGTGAACCAATTGATAAATTAGCCCCTTAACCGTTGATTTTAGTGTCCATCGAGTGAAGAAACCTCGTGGGTAGTTGTAGTAGGATATTTTCCTTCATATGAACAACTTGGATTGCCTATCATATGAATGAAGTATGAAATATGAAGACCCTACTTTGGTAGGATTTTTTTAAGGCGTCAAGTTATCTTTTTAAGGCTTAACAACTCCTAATAAATCTGGATCTTCTAATTTAACCACTTTCTGCCATCCATCGTAACTCAAATTTGGACCACACTTTAGTCTCATATGACTATGAGGTTATACAAAATTTAGACCTCAATCTATGATCCTACACTATTGAATGTTAAAGTCAGTTCCTTCATTTTGGTGCAAAAGGTGAAATTTCATATTTAGGCCTTTTCCACCATTGATCAACGTCCAACTTTTGTCCAACTGTTTTTCTATCCTGATTACACATTTTTTTCAAAATTAGGCCTTGATAATTAAGTGTGGATCGTTAATTGAGATCAAGTTCATTTTAGCACCCGTTAGGAGAATTTTCAAGATAGATCAATCTAAATTTCGTATCAAGGAGGAGAGAGAGAAAGAAAAAGAGAAGGACAAAGAGAGAGAAAGAGAAGCCTAGATACCCATCATCATCTTCCTTCTCTACATATGTGGTGTCTCCCTCTTGCTCAAGCAATGTTGTGATTCATGTAGAATCTTTCCTACATGGATATCTACCTAGGGTTTAGATCTAAGGCTAAGGTGAGCGATTCCTTTAAAGCTTACATTAATTTGAGTTGATATAATTTATCTTGTTTTTGCATACTTTCATGCTGCTGAGATTTTTCATGCAATTGATTGATTTTTCATTATTAATTATTTATCCTTTTGGAAATTATGATTAAGGTATGATTTTAATTATGCGTGATTTTTATGAATTTATGTGGGTGATGGATACAAACCTTGCCCTTTTTCTAATTTTGAGAGTGACGCATGCTTTCACTCTATATTGAGTTGGCTGTTTGCTCCTCTCCCCTTATTTTTGTTGAGTTAGCCTATTTCCTACTCTTCTCTTTTATTGAGATAACTTACTGCTACATTTTTCCTTTATTTATTTAGCTTTGCACTACCTCCCTTTATGGCTTGGGCACGTGTCTTAGAATTTCAAAACTCCCATGGTTCAATTTATTTTTCCTTTGGTGCAAGTGATGTGTTAGAGGTGTCGCATCTAGTGATTCTTATATTTTATCGTAAATGTAATGCGCTCTTGGTAGTGACCCGCTTGTCAACACGTAATTTCATGGGTTTTGAGTAGTGGTGCACAAATCAATGTAAGTAATCCACAATGTGTGTTACATCACTTCCGTGATTGGATGTCACAAATAGTCACTCCATTAACAAATCGTGTCATCTAATTCACTGATCCGTGTGTTGTGCCGTCTTGAGGTGTTTACATAAATCTATGGTAGTATTGGACACGCCGGCAAATCTCTATAATTATGGGATGCGGGGCGAGCCGAGTTTTCTATGAATTATATTCCACATTGTGATGATCACTACGTATGATAAGCCGCACACACTTTACTAGGCATGCATTCATATATATATATATATATATATATATATATATATATATATATATTGGTTGTGCATACTGATACCACTCGTAGTGGAGTACGAGACGTATCGGAACCCTTACATTACTTTTATAAATCTCTTGAATAATTGTTAATCTTAAAGGATAACCATCACTATGAGTAGGGCATTAACCCTCTCCAACCATACAGATGATGCAAGTGATGTGCAGATTAAAGACATGGATGACAATCCCTTATGGAAGACTATTCTAAATAAATAAGAGATAGATTTATGTTTAGTTTTATTTATTTTCGCTGCAAACTTCAATAATGTAATAAGCTCTCATTGAGAGGGCATTTGATAATTTGTTGAATTTTTTTTAATATATGGAATAATAAATACAGTTGATTTTACTCTCGTGAATGGTTACCTTCATGAATGTAACTGGATGTGATCTAAATGGAAAGAAAATCAAGGTAAGATTTTGAAGCATCCAAATCTTTACATTATTAACACCTAGAATGCTCAGACACGAGTATTAACACTCCCCAAACTCGAAAATCAGGCTCATAGAATTCTCGATTGCCGAATCCGGTGCCGATAGCCTCCGTAGTACCCCAATTTCGGCTTTCAGCGCCCATACGCCAAATTTCGATCCTGGGATTTTACAAGGAGAATTTTCAGTGTGAACCTTTTTTTGTAAAGGAGCATAACCACAAGTGTACCCAAATCATAAAGGCAACATCATCATCACATATCCACTAATATAAACATTAATTACAGTGCTGAAAAGGGAAATACATTAATAACAAAATCTCCACGAGTTCAACACACGCTCCTGCCTCAATGCTGCTGCAACCTAACATCACCTGCACACAACGGTCGTGCATAAGCTTACAAAGAAGCTTAGAGGGTGGTATAAGTGTGTCACGCCCCAAACTCAGAAACAGGGCTCACAAAATTTCCGATCGCCAAATCCAGTGTCGACAGCCTCCATAATACCCCATTCTCGACTCTCGGCACCCATATGCCAAATTCTGATCCTCAGATCCTACAAGGAGAATTTTTCAACGTACATTTATCTCGTAAGAAGCATAACCACAACTTTACCCAAATAACAAAGGCAACATCATCATCACATATTCACTAATATAAACATTTGAATACAGTTCTAAAAGGAAAATACATATATCAAAAATCAAAGCTCTAGAAGACAGCTGCATGCTCGAAGCTCAACATTGCTGCAACCTAACGCCACCTGTACGCATTTATCATGATAAGCTTAAAAATCTTAGAGGGTGGTGTAAGTGTGTGCGCAAAGTAAGTGTCAAGTATGTAATATCAAAGCAATGCGAAAATATGCCAATAAGTCCATAATTACCATCAGCCTTATCCAGGTATGTGACGCAAAAGCATAATAAGTCAATATCATATACTGAGGATATAATGTAATATGTGGTGCGAATGAAATGACCAAGCTGGAGTGTGAAGTTGGGATGGTAGTACGAAGTATTTTAGGCTATAGGGTCCATCACAAGGGACTTCTATCCAAACCAATCCCATACCTAAATTTCGATAGTCAGACTCAATGTGGTAAACTCTTGATCTCAGGTTGGTCATGCACCCAACCGAAATCCTGGTCCTTATAAAGGTACACATAACAAATTAGTTACGCACCACCAGCCCGAGTGGCTAGTGAATGAATGAATGAGTAAAATACTAAGTATGCAACTCATGCTCGATAAGTCCACATGTCAGTACTGTACATCTCTAGGATCATCACTGGGGTCTAGTACACTCTACGCTAACTTTCCGCCCCTATCTGAGTGCACAACTAGGTAAATGGAAGAAAATTCACTATCCTCCTGCCAATAACGGGCCCGGTTCGTCGGTAGCAGACCCATTCCTCAAGCTGGTCAAACTGAACCTAGATATTGCCCCCTCACTTAGGCGGGTAAGGTCACACCCCCTTCCAACCGACTACGAAATAATGGGAGACGCGACTTACTGGTATACGGCCATCGTGCCCTCATGTATATCCACTCGGTCTAGTCGTTGGAGCATCCCCTAGCCTCAAGGTTTTAGGGATTTTCACCCATAGACATCTATGGCGCTCGTATGCTAGAACTAAACATTTTCAGTGTCCCATCTGGATATCCATGATATGCCTGTGGAGGCTACAACCCTAATATCGCTAAGGCATATAGTAGTCATATCACAAAATGTGATGTGCATGAGTCACACAATCCAATCATACATCAATCCTGCACATATCATGCACTCATGTGGGATGACTCCGCCTATTAGGGAGTACCATAAACAACTTGCCTTATGGCATATGCAATGGTCAACCACATCTCATAACAAACATGCAGATGATGCGTATGAGCATGTATCATGATTCTATGCTATCACATTCTCATAATCGGTATCGATAACCGACATCAATAATTGACATCGATAATTAGTCTCGATAATCAGCATCGATAATCGGCCTATATGCAAGGCAGGATCCATAAATGAATAACCGATCTAAACCATAATATAAAGATTGGCCCTCAGCCATGGATATGGCGAATCCGGTAGCATAGATCCATCCGTCTATGGCAATGATGGACCATGCAACATCAATGGGGCCCAAAGATTTGGGTTAACCTACTTAGAGAAGTTGAGAAGTCAGATTGATGAGCTGCTCGCTCAAGGTTTCATCTGCCCTAGCGTGTCTCCCTAGGGAGTGCCTGTTCTCTTTGTAAAAAACAAGGGCGGGTCAATGCGTCTTTGTACAGACTATAGAAGACTGAATGATGTGATGATCAAGAATAAATATCCCTTGTCACGCATCGACGATCTGTTCGACCAGCTTAAGGGTGTTAAATATTTCTTCAAGATAGATCTGCGCTCGGGGTACCATCAGTTGAGGATCAGGGATGAGGATATCCCAAAGACGGCTTTTAGGACTTGTTATGGGCACCACGAATTCTTGGTGATGTCGTTCGGTCTCACCAATGCCCCAGCCATGTTCATGGACCTGATGAATCGAGTATTCATGTCAAACCTAGACCAGTTCATAATTGTATTCATCAATGATATTCTAGTCTACTCAAAGAATCAAGAAGAGCACAGACGACACCTGCTCATAGTCTTAAATACTCTGAAGGAGAATCAGTTGTATGTCAAACTGAGAAAGTGTGAGTTCTGGGAAGAGGAATTGAAATTCCTGGGGCACATCGTGAAAGCGGAAGGAATAGCAGTTGACCTAGCTAAGGCGGAGGCAGTATCTAAATGGGAGCATCCCACAACAATTACCGAGGTTTAGAGTTTTCTAGGCATGGCAGGGTACTACATGCTATTTATTACAAAGTTCTCCTGGATTGCGCGGCCGCTCACCTAACTAACGAAGAAAAACAACTGATTTATGTGGGATGAGAATACAGAAGCAGCCTTCCAGGAGCTAATGATGAGACTGACTTCCATGCCAGTACTCACTCTTCCACGCTGGTACTCACTCTTCCATAAGAAGGAGAGACATTCGTGGTTTACAGCGACGCATCTAAATTGGGACTAGGGTGTGTACTGATGCAGAACGATAAAGTGATCGCTTACACTTCAAGGCAGTTGAAGAAGCATGATGAAAACTATCCAACACATGATCTAGAACTAACAGCAATGGTATTCACCCTAAAGATATGGAGGCACTATCTCTGTGGAGAAGAATTTCAGTTGTTCTGCGACCATAAAAGCCTGAAGTATATATTCATGTAGAAGGACTTGAACATGCGCCAGCATCGATGGATGAAAATACTCAAGGACTTCCATTTCGATACGTCTTACCATTCGAGTAAGGCAAACTCCGTGGCTGATGCACGGAGCCGAAAGAAGAAGTACGAGACGATAGCCACCATGATGATCAAGGAGTGGGAGATGATGGAGTTCATGCAAGACTTCGATGTCCAACTCACGCTTGATGGGCCAGATGCTTACGTGGCTCTTCTAACCATTGAACCTACCCTAATGTGCCATGTGATTTCAGTCTAAGGTCAGGACAAATGGCTCGCTAAGATGAAAGAGAGGTGTAGGAGTGAGGAAATGCCTGATTGGAGGATTGGTGATGATGGTGGTCTCCGATATCAGGGGTGATTATGCGTACCCAACAATGCAGATCTGAGGAAAGAAGTGATGACAGAGGCACATCACTCCAAAATGGCCATCCACCCAAGTAGTAGATATATAATGACATCAAGAGACAATACTGGTAGAACAACATGAAGAGGGACACGTGGGCTTTGTGGCAAAGTGCATGCTGTGTCAGAAGATCAAGGTCGAACATCGCAAGCCTGCTGGTCTCCTTCAGTCGTTGCCACTAGCTGAATAGAAGCGGGACAGCATCTTTATGGACTTCATATCCAGCCTTCCTAGGATGCAAAGAAGGCATGACTCGATCTGGGTCATCATCGATAGTTGACAAAGGTTACTCGATTCCTCCCGATTCACACAACAGATTCCACCGATAGTTTGGTGAAGTTATACATCGGGGAAGTCGTACGATCCTACAGAGTTCTATGGGATATTATATCAGATCGAGACTTCAGATTTACATCTGCCTTTTAGAAGAGGTTGCATGAAAAGATGGGCACAGAGCTCAAGTTCAGCACGACGTTCCATCCTCAAACAGATGGACAGATTGAGAGGGTGAATTAGATTTTGGAGGATATGATGAGAGCATGCATTCTGGACTTTTAGGGCAATTGTGATGATCACTTGGCTCTAGCAGAATTTGCATACTACAACAGCTTCCAGTCCAGCATAGGCATGGCACCGTACGAGGCTCTCTATGGTCACCCTTGCCGAGCTACTCAGTGTTGGGCAGAAGTCGGAGAGAGAAGCTTATTAGGGTCCAAGCTTGTTTAGGCTACTACCCAACTCATTGATATGGTTTAGAAGCATTTGCTTATCGCCCAGAGCAGAAAAAAGAGCTATGCAGAAAATCCATGATGCGACCTGGAGTTTGTGACTGGCGATCATGTATTCCTGAATGTGTCACCTATGAAGGGTTTGATGAGGTTCGGACAGAAAGGGAAGCTAACACCTCAGTTCATTGGGCCTTTCAAGATTTTGGATCACATGGGAGCCGTAACATACCACCTTGTGCTACCTACTACACTGGCCGGTATTCATAATGTCTTTCACATGTCCATGTTGAAGAAATACACGCCAGACGAATCGCACATCGTTAGCTGGGAGTAGATTGAGCTTATAGACAACACCTCTTACACCGAGGAGCCTATCCACATCTTTGACCACAAGGAACAGGTCTTATGGACAAAGATTATACCCTTAGTTAAGGTTCTTTGGTCATATCATGGAGAAGAAGAGGCAACGTGGGAACGAGAAGCTGAGGTAAAGGAGAAATACCCTCACTTGTTCAACAGCACACCACAGGTAATTCTGAGGATGACTTTTTTTTAAGGGGGTAGACTGTAACACCATGTACCTCTAGTGCATGGGTGTTAGCCCTTAAAGCTACGTCTATGAAAAACCAAGGTCGATTAACTAGATGACTTAAACTTGACATGCGCGTGATGAGACTTTCAGTCAATGTTGAAGCCATCTATTAGAGGCCTGGGAGTCGATTGCACCCCACAATAGTCAAGAAGGAAACCCTGATTAATCCCCTTGAGTTAAAGTGGTCCTTAAATCAACTAATAGTAAGAGAATGAATCGACGCCCTAGTAATTGATCTTCGAGGGCTAATAAATAATGAACTGAGCAACCACAGTGACCTAGACCCACTTTTGACCGTTGAAATCGAGAATTAAGTCGATCCGGCCACTGGATTGACGATATTAGCCATAACATGGCTTAAGAGGCGTGATATGGCCCACCTAGGTCTCATCACCCACCCCAAATTAGGCTGGGACCCCTACATGAGGATCCTAAGGGGAATGGACGAACTAGATTTATAATGAAGGTTGTGATGGACCCCATACGGAGTGCGTGTACACCCCACGCCTAACTGCACGATGTGCACTAGAACGGCAGGCTCGGTCAAAGCAGCTTTGACCGAACCAAAATGAAAAACGAAGAAACAAATTTCTTCCTGCCCATTTAAAATTTCAAACTGACGATCTTTGAGCTTTAAAGTGGCCCACCCTGGCCACTTTCTGAGTGATCCGAACCATCCAATTGTCTCATGGGACCCAACTTAACAAAATGGCATACACTTTTAAGCCTATGCAATGGAACGAAGAAGTTGGTATGCAACCGTCCAAGGCCTTGCACATGGTGGATATCCACAAGGTGGGACCTATATGAGACTGCTTGAGTGGCCCGTGATCATCCTGTTCAGGCCATCCCAGCCATCCATCGCCAGGGAGATCCATGCTCTCTCTTTTCCAAAAATGGTCGAGCAAGGCCTGCCCATAATAAACCAAAAAGTAGATTTCCTCTTTGGGAAGAGAGTGCTGGCGCATTCCTAGCCATTCCTGAGGCCACGCAAAGCCATCCTAGCAGCTTGTTCGAGATGAGAAGAGAAGGAGATGAGAAACGCATCATCTCACGAGAAAATAGCGAGAAATAGATATTCTCGTGAGATGATTTGAAACTAACATTTGAGGTCCAAAAAGTAGGCCTCTCATTGATCCGAGCCCTCATCTGGTCCAACCAAACTGACCAGATCTTAAGAATATGTTATATATGGGAAGTTTCCATTAATGACTCTCTCATCTTCTTCGTTAAACCACCTGAACCTGATCACGAGATGGGCCCCACCAAACTAGAAAAGTTACTTTTCTGATAGTTTAGGGCATCCACAATGCATCTCCAGGATTGGATTAGCCCCATGTATGACCATCGTTGATCACCACTGTTGCAATGTGGGCCATTTTTTCAACTGATAGAGCTTTCTCTCCCACTGCTATAAAAAGGGCCCTGTAGCTTTGGGATCCGCACTAGCAAGAGAAACGAGAAAGGAGAGAGAGAAAGGAAAGAGAGAGAGAGGAGAGAGGAACCAGCCAGCTGAGTGGACTCAGTTCTCACTGCTCCAACTCAGTTCGTGCAAGGGTCGGACTGAGTCGGATGCGTGTGGGGCTTGTAGCTTCACAGTCAGAGAGTGAAAGGAGGAAGTAAGGAGAGTGTGTGAGGTGTGGGTGCATTGCCAATCTCTGAGTCAGGTGACCCGTCCTCCCCCATCTCCTTGTAGCTTTCCATTTAAACTGAAAATAGCACCTGAGTGTGCCGAAACTAAGTCAAGCAACGGATGCATTTCAGGCTAAAAATAGGCCAATCAATGGTTATACTTTAAGCTGAAAATAGACCGAACAATGACTGCGTAATGGGCCGAGTCCATGCCAGACAATGGCTGGATTTCCACTACCAAAAAATCGAGTAAAGGCTACAGATTATCGAAGATTTTAGCTATGGATATAAACCGTAGCTATTTTGTTACGGATTTAAACCGTAGCTAAATACTTCAACCCCACCACACCACACATACAAATTGATGGTCCGTTAGAAGTTCTATAGGGCCCACCATAATTTTTGTGTTTAATCTAAGCCGCCCATCCATTTTTACACCTCATTTTAATGCATTAACTCCAAAAATTAGGTAAATTGAATGCTCAAGTGGACCACACCATAGGAAACAATGGAGATTAAGTGCCTTTTGTTGATTTATGGTGTGATCCATATGAGCCTTCTATTTGCCTCCTTTTTTTAGGAGAAATCCCTAAAAAATTTGTTGAATTGAATGGGCGGCACAGATAAATGACATACATCATGGTGGGCCACACGGAGCCCCTAACATGACTATTTGTCTCGATTGGGCGTCCGCGCACATTAAAAAAATGGGATTTGTCTCGATTGGGCGTCCGCGCCAATAAGAAAAAGGTCCCACTTGCTTTTTTCATTCTCGCGCCCACACACGGAAATACATCTCTCCTCTTGCTGCTTTCTCTCCATCTTCTCCCCACTTCTCTCTCTCTCTCTCCCTGCCCATCCTCGGTGAGGGACTCGTTCGGACAACTGACGTTGGCCAAGTGGTGGTCTAAGGCCCTCCCTACCCACGCACCACCTTCATTCCTCTCTCAATCATGACCTCCCTCTGTCTCTCTGAAGCTCGATTGAATCAGATTCACGAAGGCGAGGTATTTCTCTCTCTCTCTCTCTCTCTCTCTCTCTCTCTCCCTCTCTCTCTCTCTCTCTCCCTCTCTCCCTCCCTCCCTCTCAATCTCTCTCAATCTCAATGTTGATTTATGAATTTGGGGATTTAGTAATTTGTGGATTTCCAATTCGAATGTGGACCCTCATTTAGGGATTTAGGGATTTTAGGGCTTACAGATTTGAATGTGGACCTTGAATTTGGGTTTTTCTGATTTTACAAAGTGGGGATTTTAGGATTTTGGGAATCTGAGAATTTTTAGAATTAGGGATTTCACCTTCCAGATTCGAGAGAACAATTTTGGTCCCAAGTACAGTTGGAATGGGGCTGGAGGATTGGCTGCTATGTAGCATCTGTTTGCTCTCTGTTTGTAATTGTTGTTAATTGCACAGATATGGAGACAGCCCCCATTACTGCAGCCTTCGCCACAGCCACCATCGCTGTAATCCACTATTGCAACCTCTATACTCCACCAATGCTGCCACCTCCACCGATCGGCACCAACATTTGCCCCATCAAGAGCTTTTTATTTATTTATTTATTTATTTACTATGAGTAATATCTCATTTTACTATGCATTTTTTTATTTTGGTTTTAATGTTTTGGTGTTAGATGATTTTTTTTGGGGCGTTTGGATTTGATTTAGGTGTTGCTTGGATGCTATAAAATCTGTAAGTCATAAATCAATTGCTGGTAAATGGATTACAGGGCCTATTTGGATGCTGAAATTTCCTGTAAATGTAGGTTGTAATTAATTTACAGCTTTTACCTGCATTTGAAAATCTTCCATTCGTGGGCCCACATGCTATGCTGGTCTGATGATCGAAACCATCTATGTTCTAGCAGGTCCTATGTTCTAAGTGAAATTCTGAGCATTTTACATTGAATGCATGATCCTTACCATCACTACGTGTAGATGAATTTAATAGATTGAAATTTCCTGTGGCTCATGCTCGACTCCAGAAATCAAAGGTCAGGAGTATCACTGAAATGTGATTATGGGACCATAGCTTATTCATGGTACTTCAAAGAATATGGATAGTTAAAATGGTCAGAATACCTCAACATGTGGATTGTGAAGAGTTTGTTTTGGGTATGTTGTAACTCTGGATGGAGTTCTTCTTTTTTTTTATATTAGTTTTTTTTTCTTTATTTATTTATTCTCGAGTGGTATATGTTTATTTATTTTCATGAGGCGTGGTGTCTGTTTTCTCAGTGCTACATCTTCCACCTTTAATGCATTTTGTTCTAGCATTATTCAGGGTTCTGTAAATCTTGTACGGGATGCCACCTGCTGGCAGTGTGAATATGAGTGGCGGCAGGATATTGCTATCGTTACAAAGTGGTTGTCAGGGATGTCTCCGGTATGCTTCCATGGATTTTCTGCTTTGGCATTAGAACTTGCTAAATTCTAATTTGCATGCATCATCGATGTTTACATGGCAATGCTGGGATGCTCTATAATGATTCTTTAGTTGTATGATTATAAATTTAAACAATTGACCTACTGTACATATGAATTCATAAGGGATTCTTGATTGTTTAAGTCTTTTGATAGAAAAGTATTTCTCCCTTAAGAAAAAAAAGAAAGTACCTTTTTGCCTCTTTAAAAAAGAGGAAGTGCCTTTCTAATTTTAATATTTTCAATGGTTTGTTATATTTAGAGTTTGTTGAAATGCATTAGTCTGATCTTCTCTTGCCATCCTAGGATTGTATGAAGCCTCGCATCTCACATCTTAGTTATCTATTTTTAATTTGCTTCTTGAGCAACTTAAGCAGTCCTAGCTATCCTACTTATCTATTTTTGGTCTATGTTTTGACTTCTACAAGTTAGATCTTGTATAAGTTGGCTAGGCTTGTGACCAGCTCTACACTTAGCAGATTCTTTGAGAGGCCCCTCTCATCTACGATGTTTCATGTAATCGGGACTGCTTTTTTTCTGACATTTTTGGCAAATATGAGGGTGGTTATGATTCTTGGTAGGTGTATTACAATGAAGAAACACTAAATGTGCCAATAGAGATGATAGAAGGGAAGTGTAAAGTTAGAAAGAAGCATGATCTTCCATCTCTGGATGGCCCTGCAATCTTTGAGCATATCTTATTCAGTGAATACATGTATGATCCTTCTAAAGGAGCCCTTAAGCAGGTAGAGTTTATCCTTTGCCACCTTATGCAAGATTAACTATGCCTAGAGACTCAAAGATTTGGTTCCAAATCTTTAGGATGAAATGTTCTTGAGTTTTGGGTAGATTCCGGGTTGAGTTTGTAGTTGTTGTATGGTGCAGTTCATGATTGTATTGGTTGGGTAGATGCAATGGCTAGGTGGACTGGTTGGGCTGGTAGTTGGAGCGTTTGAGACTGAACTGCTGACAGAAACAAGTTTAGATTGTGTTTGGATTTTAAAACATTGGTTATGATGCCAATATATGTATATTGGAAAATTAATGTAGGCATGGTTTTGAATTGGTTCGTACCATGTCTTATGTTATGACTAACCTTCTTTAATCCTGTTTCTTTGCCAAAGTTTGGGGAACCATTTTAGTGGTTTATTTTCAAAGAGATTGATGATATTTTCAGTTTTGGAATCGTTTGAGCAAAACTCATGTTCATACTAAGGGCTGGAGCCGCTGCGGTGTTCTTGTACCTTAGATTTTTGCTAAGTTCAGTGTCTGCTAATGTTTGTAGGGTTCATATTGTATTATCTAACCTTTTTAGAAAAGTAATTTTTGTGCATATCGCAAAAGAAATCTTGGCTGTACACATTTATTTATTTATCTTATGATGCTCTTGTTCTTCAGGGACCTTGGAAATTCGAACTTATCAGGCCATCTGGTACCTGAACTTGGAAAACTTGAACATTTATAGTATTTGTAAGTGCCTTCTTTGGTTCGTTCATTTTCTTCCATAAATGCCTCTTTATTTATCATGTCATAGCTTTTTGTGAGCTTTTATATCTGTTCAGTTGGTGTTGCAAGTTGCAATATGCTAGTGGTTACTTTCTTCATTTCTTTCTTTTTTGAAGGAATATGCTAGTGGGTACTTTTCATCTTAAAAATTAATACAATGTGTCGATCCAACAAGGAACTCGTAACTTGATTATTTCAGTGACACTATTGTTTCACCATGGAAATGCAACATGGCATTCCCCTTAGCTTTAACTAATGAATAGAAGAAGAAGAAGACATAGTGTAATATGGAGTCTTAAGTATCGGGATCCAACCAAGATGTTTGTAGGGTTCATTTTCTTCCATAGATGCCTCTTCATGTTTAAGTACACTTCAGAAAAAAAATCACGTTTTAGTTGAGTTCAAGGTTTTTCTTTCTGCACACATGAGTATGCACGTGGGCTTGTAATGCAATCTTCAATTTCTTTTTTCTAGGTTTCAGGTAGATGTCACTTGATGTCAATAGTCATTACCATGTGGATTTTCTTATCCTAGTGATTGATTCTGATATTCATTTTCTTTGCATTATTCATACTTCTTACCAGATATGGTATTCTTTTGATGAGTCCTATGTTAATGATATCCATGTAGTAGCTGCCAAAATGTACAGCCTATATCAAATTTAAGCAATTTGTCATGTCCTTTAATATATTGCTATCATTGGATGATCCAACCCGGCTAATGATGAACATCGAAGTTCCAGAGGAAAGCTAATGTTGTATTGGAACCTCATCTGCATTTTGTGGAAGCAAAGCCGTTTGGCATAAGGCATAAAGTCCAGATGGCAGAATGTACTGATAGGAAGCGGGTCAAAGTGGCCATTTTTGGACTATGCCCACCTGATTTTTGTTGTTTTTTTTAAAAAAAAAAATTTACTCAAACCAATTTGTTGAATCTTTAGTTAAGTTCTGTGGATGACTCGTGGGACCATGGCACTGAACCAGATTGGGCTCAACAGCTTCTTTATTTCATGTGACTTGGCCTGAGGATCAACCACCATTGGTTTTTGTCGAGTGTTTCTAGCATTGTATATAGATTCTATTCCCGACCACACTGTTTTCGTATAGGGAAACCAGAGAACTCTGAATTTATACACGAATTTTTACCTTTCAACTTTGCTCTATGAACTGCAGGCTATAATAGGCATTGATTTCATGTCAAAGACTATGTACCTTAAAGATCAGACAGTTCATTTACAGCTTTGGTAGGATATCTTTCTTTCCTATTAGTCTGCATTTGTAGCCACATTTCCAAGCTCCCCCATTTAGTTTTCCCAGTTGCATGAAAAGTTATTGTCTATGCTCCAAAACTCATGGGAAATGAGAGCTTTGGTGTGGAGTAGAAATGAGAAGACAGTGATGCCAATAAAATGTGGGTCCAATGCTGCAAATATGTGGGAAATGCTTTTATCATATTTGTTGTTTGTGTTCATAGGTTATGGTTCACCTAGTGAATAAATTTTAACCTGCTAAGTGCATGGGTTATGGTCTACATGCAATTTGTGAGTTATTTACTACATTTAAAAAAACAGGTGTTTTGGGCAGAGGTTTGTGGGGTATGTCCTAAATCTGGGTTTCTTAAGGGATTTTTGGGGCAGAAATCTGTGGAGAGCTCCACCTCGAGATTTGCTTAAAGGACTTGCAAGAAGATTTCATGGGGCGAGCTGAGATTCTTGTTTCAAATCCTGTTGTCTTTTTCTGTGAGACGGTGCTTGAGAAGTCAATCAGGACTATAATGAGCAAGTCCCCTAACAAGCACAATCGTCTCTACATGGAGGCCCGTCCCTTGGAAGATGGGCTTGCTGAGCCATTGACGAGGGGTGTATCGACCCTAGGGCTGACCCAAAAGCCTGCTTAAAGATCCTATCTGAAGAGTTCAGGTGGGACAAGGATCTTGCCAAGAAGATCTGGTGTTTTAGACCCGAAACTACTCGCCCAAATATGGTTGTTGAAATGTACAAGGGAGTTCAGTACCTGAATGAAATCAAGGATTCTATTGTGGCTGGGTTCTAATGGGCATCAAAGGAAGGAGCATTGGCTGAAGAAAACATGCGGGGCATATGCTTTGAGGTCTGTGACGTTGTTCTTCATGCTGATGCAATCCACAGGGGCAGTGGACAGATCATCCCGACAGCAAGAAGGGTCATATATGCCTCCCAGCTGACTGAGAAACCCAGGCTTTTGGAGCCTGTCTATTTGGTGGAGATACAGGCACCTGAACAAGCTCTCGGTGGCATCTATGGTGTCCTGAACCAAAAGCGTGGTCATGTCTTTGAGGAAATGCAGAGGCCTGGCACGCCTCTCTACGACATCAAGGCATACCTACCTGTCATTGAGTCATTTAGGTTCTGAGGGACTTTGAGGGCAGCAACATCTGGACAGGCCTTCCCACAATGCGTGTTTGATCACTGGGACATGATGTCGTCTGATCCAATGGAGGCGGGATCGCAGGAGGGGTAGTTGGTGGTTGATATCTGAAAGAGGAAGGGTCTGAAGGAGCAGATGACACCTCTTTCTGAATTCGAGGACAAGCTCTGAGGCGTCTGATTGGCAATGGAGAGATTCAAGTAGTAGGTAAGTTGGTGTCCATTTTGTCTTCTTTTTTTTTTGGTTTTTAGTTTTTGTTCTTGTTTGGTTCAGATGCTGCCAGGCTCTGTTGGCTAAGTGGCTATTTTTTTTTCAGAGTTTCATTTGTCTACATATTCTAAGGGGATGAGGATATATACTCTGTTTTACCTAACTTCTTTGTTTTATTTTTTTTAATTTTTGATTCTGTTTTGAAAAGGATTCCCGAAGCTGACTCCAAATACCTAGGACAAGTCTGAGGTGATGATGATGTTGAATTAGATATTATTGTTGATATGCAAATGCATACGCTGCTGATCAAATTAGCTGGGATAGTGATTCGACTTTTTTTATTAAAAAAAAAAAATGATGACAACACTACCATGATGCTGGTAACGACCCATGTAAAAGCCGTATATTTCTTTTCAAATTCCTTCAGCATAGTTGATGGCATATATTATAACATTTCAGCTTTTATAGAATCTTAAGTCTCAGGTTTACATCATTATGACTAAATTACTTCTCCCAGTTGTTTACAGATAGCACAGGCATTTGGGGCTTCTGAAATTATTGTTGTTGATGTTCATGATGATAAACTTTACAATGCAAAGATGCTAGGAGCAACTCATACAATAAATGCAGTAAAAGAAAATGTCGTTGACAAGATAAAGGTGCTCTTCTGTACCGAACCATTTTATTTAAAGCTTGAAACTAGATTAAGAACGGTCCTTATAAAGGATGTGGTCCTTTTCACATGGCTGAAAGAGTTTTGAATGATTAACTTCTTTTACAATCATCAGCCTATTTATTTACTAGATTTAACTATTGAAAATTTGAGTACAACAGTTGCTCTATTATCATGATTGATTCAAAGGGTTCTCCCTCTTGTTTTATGTTGAAGTCAAGAGTTTCTTATGTCCACATACACCTTTACATGTGCCCACATGGGCCTAGCAGGCAAATCGATTGGACATTCACATTAATGCCAGGCATTAGGTGGGCCCAAGCATGTAAATTATGTGGTCCAAAAATCAGGCCCATCCACTCATCAGCTGGGCAATGTGTATGTTGATTGTTGAATGTGGACCATTTTGTAAATTCATTCCTTTAAGAATTTCTGATGAAAAATTTACAAGTTTCTGGATTACTAGTTTTAGACCTATTAGCTCGGCACCTACGACGACAGTCTATGCTTTATATGAAATTCAAAATATTTCTGGATTACTATTTTTTGCTATTATTTATCCATGTTCTTGTTTTTCTGTTTTTGCAGCTCAATTGGTTTTCTTCAAAAATGGTGAAGGGAAAGTGATATGTATCCTTGTTGTGGTGGCGGTATGTTCACTCATTGGCGTTATATTTTGTGTTACATCTCTCAAGCTAATATAAGGTGTCTCAAATTGATTGTGAAATTCACATGCTAAATCAAATGATCAAGTTTAAAAATTGATTTGGCTAGATTGTTCGGTTCATGGTCAAGTGCTCAACTGCAACTGAATATTCCATATTGAGATATCGTTGATATGCGTCGCATGTATCAATAATATTCAGGAATATTTGTAAATGGGCAGTGCAATATTTTGAGATATATCAATGTATGGCTGCAACACTGAGTATGTCTAATATCCCCTTTTTTTAAAAAAAAAAAAAAAAAAAGAACAATTGTCTGTATTGGAAAATGCTTTTTTATCTTCATTGATATATAGAGGATGTGGTCCTCTTTGGGAGTTTGTTAGTTAGTTTTCTTCTATCGTATGTCCAGGAGTGACCCATTACTGGCAGATTTTTCTCTAGGTTTTCTTCACATTGAGCCCACCTGATGCACATGTCAGACTTCCCGTGCAAGTGGTAGGCTAGTAGTGTGGCCTTGTATGAGCTGCATGTGGGCTTAACAAGCTGCTTTATTAGTTACTTCTTTTTTCTTTTCTTTGAAAGTCGCCAATTACATGCATTTTCATCTCTCTTCATATTTTTAGTTTTACTACTCTTGATTCCCTTTCCATTTTCAAATTTTCATCACTTGACTAATGCTATGGTATTTGATTCTTATAATAAGGTATGTATGAATCATCTATAGGTGTTTTTGTGTGGTGTAGTGAATGTTTGCTTGCTTCAACGGCACTTTAGCAATGTATGAACGTTGTTTGGAGCATTAATTCAGTTTACATTAGGGGAATTTTATGTTTTCCTTGCATTTAGTTTTCATCATTCTTCAATTAACTGATTCTTTTTTTTTATGTTGCAGAGTCCTCTAGTGGTGGTTCGCCCTCGAATATAATTACAGAAGACACGCAGGAGAAGTTATCGGTATAGCTGTCAGATGTGCGGGTGGACTATTGATACTCGCATCCATTTTCTATCCATGGTGGATGAAGGAATCACCTGGCCATATGCGAGTGCACACAGACTCACCAAGATTTGTACTTTCAACATTATTATAATTGTAATTGAATTGAATGAATGAATGATTGTAATTAATTCATTATTGAATGAATGATTGTAATTGACTTACTGAATGAATGATTGTAATTAATTGAATGAATGAATGAATGATTATGTAGGTGGTAATTGAATGAATGAATGATTATAATTTCTTTTAAATGTAGGCAATAGCTATGGATATTGATCGTAGCTAGTAATCTTACAACCGTAGCTGTTATTAAATTCTGAATTTTGCTACGGATGTAGCACCACTTTTAACTACAAATACTATCTGTAGCTGTAGTTACTTTTGGCTATAGAAATGATTGCTACGGATTATATCTGTAGTTATTTTAATCTATGGCTATGGATTAAATCTGTAGGCATAACTTTTAGACCTATTGTTATGGCACCTACGACTGCGGTTATGCTACGGGCTAAAACCGTAGCCATAGGTCTTTAGCTACGGATTTTATCCTATAGCCTTTGCCCTATTTTTTGGTAATGTTCGGGCTGAATCCAAGCCAAACAATGGCCATATGTCGGGCCAAAATTAGGCCAAGCAGAGGTGGTGCTTTGGGATGAAATCAGTCCTATATATGACTCTGTTTAGGGCCAGGATCAGGCCAAATAATGGCCAAGTTCTGGGCCAGGATCGTGGAAGAAAGTAGGCTCCTAACCGAGCTCTACTATGGGCTAAGGATGGCCATAATCAGGCGGTGAAAGCAGCCTCCTACTGGCTCAAATAGCGGGCTAAAACTAGTCCTCCAATAAGCTATGATTTGGACAGGAGATAACCCTCAGATGGGCTCTGAATTAGGCCAGAATCTGGCCTCAGTCAGGTTTACATTTGGGCCTTAATCCTAGCAAAAAACTAAGCCTAAAATATGACAGAAAGTAAGTTCCAACTGGGCCGTGATTTCAACCTGGAACCGAGCTTTCACTAACCTTTGAATTGAGTTGTAAATGTCCCTTATCCAGGCCCTGCAATGGGCTCAAAACGGCCCTTAAATAGGCTCTGAGATCTAGCTGAGAACAGGCCCTAAGCTGGGCTACTAGATGGTTCAAGATGGGCCTCACCATGCATTCCAGCAGGCCAGGAAAATAGTGTTCCGCTATTACATGAAATAGGCCGAAACAAGCCCAACAATGGGCTGGAATCAGCCACATGTACTGGGCTGAAACCAACCTAGAAGTAGGCCACATTCTGGTATCGAGTGGGCGGCACCTCATTGTATAGAGTGGGTAGCACCTGAGATTCAAACTCAAGGGCCCCACCACACATCATAGTGGGCCCGAGCCAAAGCCCAGGCCCTGCATGTTACAGGCAGGCCACGCCACACCACACATCACAATGGGCCACACTGTACAGCGGGTCGCACTATGCTGTGGGCCGCACGGTATAGCTAGTCGCACCATACTTTGGGCCACATTGTACAGCGAGCCGCACCATGCTTGGGCCGCATTACAGTGGGCCTCACCATATATAATGATGGGCCTCACCTTATCTAAAACTCAGGTGGGCCTCACCATATATAAAGGTGGGCCACACACTGCTATAGGAGGGCCACACCTCGTCTAAAGGTCAAGTGGGCTGCACGATGTGAAGTAGTGGGCCAACCCTATTTGGGCCTATTGTTGGACCCAATAACTGGGCTGAAACAGGCCCAATTCAAGTTTTCTTGTGAAAGAGGAGCAAGCCCAATTGAGCCACCTTAGGACAAGTATATGATGGGCCTGGTGTAACACCCCGTACTTTTCAGTACTCGAGTGCTACTATAAATGTCTAAATTAGTTTGCACATGTGTGGGAACACACGTGACTTACCTTACACATCATCATCTAGTGACCCACAATCTATCCATCTCAACTGTCTAGTATAATCTCCATCGATATATTAAGTCATCTGACTGTTGGGGGTAGAATTCACCCATAAATCGAGTTTTTCGTTCAATTGATCCTTGAGGTGGACCACCACATGATTTCAAGAACTTACTTTAGGATACTAGTGCCATTGATAATTAAAATCCAATCGTCCGTCTTGGAATTTGAAGCCTGAACCATGAGACCTACCATTAAGTAGATCCACAACGTGTCGTCGATCACTCCAACACGTAATTTCCCTCATCCAACCACTCGGTTATAAAATGAACTTATATTATCTTGTGTTGAAACCCAGACTGCTAGGTCCTCCAGGTCACGTCACTTAATGTTGAAATCCACTACACAATTAGACAATCCAACCATTTGATTGTAGTAGAGACCATTAGATTCCTTCTAGGACCAACTAAGAGCCACTAGAAACCCTGAGGGTCAGACCTGAAGATGATCTGACCGTCGGATTAGTGGGAATCATTAGTTGTCCGTGAGATCACAAGTATGGCCCACTTACAAGTTAAAATAATTTTATTTCTAATCAAAGTCCTATAGGGCTGAGTGAGTAAATAGATGGTGTTGATTAAGATGGGACCCACGTAAACAACTTAAAGAAGAGCATAATGAAATCTACAAGGACCATAATAATAATGATAATAATAGTAATAATAATTATAATAATAATAATAATAATAATAATAATAATAATAATGTAAAATCATGAGATAGGTAGTCCTAATAACCTATGGAGCAGGACCCACAACATGATTAACAGTGCACACATATGGAAATAATAATAATAATAATAATAATAATAATGGAAAATATTAAAACTTATTCTAATAATAATAATTAATATCCTAAGATCAAAATATAGGTAGACCCAGTCGTCTGATAAATTTTGAAGACCATTTTAGCTATTAATGTTCAATTTCGGAACAATTCGACCATTAGATTGACAAGAATCCACCAATATTACCCAAATCCATCAGTGGGGCCCACCTGAAGCTTTAGATCTAACCAATATTTGGCCAAAGGCCCTAAGTGGACTCCTAGAAATGAACGATTGAAGTGGATCAGGCAAGACAGTCACAGTGGACCCCATCTCGAGGTGTGAGTGCACAAGAAGGTCGTGCACTCGCCGTATGCGAGTCCTGGGGGATCGGTCAGCATAAGATGACCCATGTTTTTCCCAAAAATAAAGAGGTTCTCTCCCTCTCTTTCACAGTTTTTCGACAACAGACAGATGTACGTCCGTGTTTTTTATTGTGGGCCACAGACGAAGGCCAACGCCTATGATCTGAACCGTCCATCTGGTGCTAACAGTTCTTCTGACCAAAACCCAGTGAGCCCTGCATGTAGACATGGTAACTTGTGTACACAAATGCCAGCGCAAATAGGGCCTAGTAGCACAATGTTTCCTAAAATGAAAACTTTTCTCTCCTTGCCAGCTTGACAATTCGAGTTGAGGGAAATCCCTCCATCTCAGTCGTCCATCCTAAAGTGATCTTAGCCCTCCAAGGCTAGGTTTGTATAAAAGAAAGAAAACGAGAGAGGAAATCGGATGTCTCCTCCTCCCAATGAACCAATCTCCCAGACCTCCCTAAACCTTCAAAACCTACATCTCACAAGTCCCTCTGAACCCATCTGAATCACCCAATGCCTCTAGATTGTAGGAACAAAGCTTCGTTTTCAATCTACTATGGACGTCATTGCCTTCATCCTCATCTTTTTACCATACCGAGTCGACACAGTTAGGGCCGAATCTTGTTGGATGTCCAGTTATTTCAGTTGGACCTTCAATAGATGAAAAGAAGAAAAAAAGGGGTGGGGGGAAGGAGAAGAAAGGAAGAATCGGAGGATGGGGTTCGAAAATGCACGTTGGTTGCTGTCGAGTTGGACTGACTCGACTCGACTTACTGTCGAGCTATTCTATGTGTTTAGGTGAGACAAGGGTTGGTTTCGGATCTTCTTGGATGTCACAGAAGAGGAGATGGGAGGATGCAACTGCTACACCGCATCGAGCTGCCTTGTACCGAGTCAACTCAGCTGGTCCTCGATCCCGGCCCAATTGGGACCCTGTATAGGATGATTTTCAATCTCAACCATTAGAGTCTTTTCCATCAACAATATAGCTTCATCTATTGAGGGCTGAATTGGGGTCTAGTTTGTACAAACCTTACCGTTTGAGTTAAATGAGTTGAGAAGAAAGAGAAGCATGGAGGGTAGAAGAAGAGGAATGGATGCTGATGTGCTGACTCAATAAGTCAACCCATTAAGTCAATGTTGGGCTATCACAATGCAAACCCGGGTAGCCCAAACTAGTAGATCATCCCTGATTATCGACTTATTGGACTAAATCCTAACACAAGCACAACTCTTCTGGTACTTCTCTCAATCGAGTTTGAACCAACTAAGTCAACTCGATGAGTTGATCCCCTTTTCTTAACTATTTCCTGATACCTTCGTACTGCCTAAAGTCAGCTTGTGCCGATTATTCGCTAAGAAAGCTTACTTATCTTTACTAAGATGGAACCATTACACGTAGTCACATCGGGTCGACTCGCCAATGCAAGTGATTAAATGTTACATGGTTCTTGGATAATGAAGGAAAGACAAGGGGTAATCGACTCACACAGTGATTCATTTGATTTATTTTTTTATAATTAGTTCTACTATAGTTATTACAATTATTAATCATGTTTACCTATTAGCGGGTTATATACGCTAGTGTTAGCTATTATAAGCAAATTTCAACCATTAGATGTTCGATATTATTATTTACCTACCACTCCTAGGTATTATCATTGATAATAGATCACACTATTCATTACTAGCACAATAATTATTTTGCTACATTAGCTAATATTAACACTAACAATTAACAAATTTTTTATAATTACTAAAGTAACATTAAAATTTATTTTCACACCAACTAGGGTTCAAACCCTAAAAATCTAAACCTAGATATAAACCCTAAGGATGAAACCCTAAATCTAAGTAATCTAGACCTTAGGTTGGGACTTTAAACCATAAATAATGTGTTAATCTTGGTTATAACCGTAGAATTTTACAACGTATGGTACGATTTGATTCTAATGATACCTGCGTTCCCTTGTGACATTAATGGGCGACTCGACATGTAAGTTGAGGACTCACCCTTTGAGCTTCCCACTAAAATTCATTAATATAATCATAGATGTTGCATTAATCCATTCCCTTTAGTATCTCCTAAGTCTCTTGATCGAACTGCTTAACTAATTGTGTGAATATATGAATATGTTGATATGTTGTGCACCTGATTCCTACGCTAGATAAGGAATACATCTCTTTAATTATAGCAAGTATAAATGAGTGATGATAACATGCGATCTTTAGTCATGCACTGTTAATTAACTGTACATTTGCCATTTGTGATTGAGTGATGTAATGAATGAAACCTATCATGAACCCATCATCTTGTGGTCCATATTTTACTTATGTGACTTGGATCGCACCTATGCCTTACATGGCTTGGACCGCACATTTGACCTACGAGGCTTAGATCGTTTATTTGCCCTCCGTGGCTTTGATGGGACATTGACGCCATTCTGTGGCTTGTTGATTATATTTGCATACCTCATTGATTTTCGGGTCATTTTGTGGAGTTTGTTATGATTTCCAGGTGGAGCTGAAGTTTACTTATCAATTTTCTAGTCATCTTGCAGAGTTCATACGATTTCTGAATGACGCCGGAGTTCCCATGTTGGTTCTCTCTTCATCTTGCGAAGTTCAGTCGTTCCATGATTTTTGGGTGGATCTGAAGGTTGCTTATCGATTTTCTAGCCATCTTGTGGAGTTCATGTACGATATGATTTTCGAGTGAAGTAGATTTTGTATGTTGGTTTCCTAGCCATCTTGCAGTGTTCAGTCATACCATGATTTTCAGGTGGAGCTAAAGTTCGCTTATCGATTTTCTAACCATCTTGCGGACTTCTCGTGCGATATGATTCCCGGGTGGTCTAGAGTTTGTTTGTTGGTTCTCTCTTCATCTTGTGGTGTTTAGTCATACCATGATTTTCAGGTGGAGCTGAAGTTCACTTATCGATTTTCTAGCCATCTTGCGGAGTTCACGTAACATATGATTTCCGGGTGAAGTGGAGGTTTAGAGGTTGGTTTTCTATTCACCTTACGGATTTCAGTTGTACCATGATTTTCAGGTGGAGCTGAAGTTCGTTTATCGATTTGCTAGCCATCTTGCGGAGTTCACATGCAATACAATTTTCAGGTGTAATAGAAAGTCCTATGATTGGTTATTTGATTATCTGGACATATTCCCTTATACTGTGATTGCTACTATATTTTTCTTATGATGAGATTCTGTTGATTGGCTTGATATTTTGAGTACATGATCATGATTATGACATGTCTTGTTTAATATATCCATTTTCATGACTTGCGATCTGTATTAGATTATGAATGATAAGTGTGCAATCTTAGAGGGTGCCCCTCACTATAATAGCCATTGACGCTATCAAACCGTAACAATTGATGCAAGTGTAGAGTAAGCCGATGCTGTTCACTGGGTTGCTAGAGCAGACCGGGTAGCTAGGGAGCTAGACGGGGTCCATGCTCCCCTTATAAAGCTCCATCATTCGATGATACATTTTTGTTCCTGTTTAATGAACTTTGTATTTGGAATTGTATAAGTCTTGTATGGGCGCTACATTTGGATTTTCATTGTGGTTGAAATATTTTTATTCAATGCATGGTTTACTATAGCTCGTTGTTGTTAACTTGATTAATGATAAGCAGTTCAAATTTATGCTGAATTATCAAGGTTAATACTCAGGTTTTTGGGAAATGGGTCATATACTCGGGTTCCAAAAACCGGGGCATTACAGTTGGTATCAGAGCGAGTCTAGATAAACTAGGCCTTAGGGAAAAACATGACTTTATGACTTCAAATACTCCATGGTTACATTGATAAGATTAAGAACTTGAAACTAGGTTTCATTCCCTTAGCTTTAGGGTATCCTGTGAACCTAGAAATCAAAATTTTAGGTTCCCTTGAAATGTTTAGGGTTAATCATTTAAACATAGAAACAAAAACCTAAGTTCCTTTGTGGATTATGATTGCTGAATTCAAGAACTAAACTTAGGTACTATAGGGAGACAAACTCCAACCACATTGTACATTAGGTCAAATACAAGCATCTTATAAACTTAAGAATTCATACTAAGAATTATAATTCAAACTCCCCTAGAATTTAGGAAATTTGAGAAAATAGAAACCTAATACTTTAGGTTCCCTAGAGAGTTGTTTAGATAATCCTAGAACTTACGAACTAAACTTAAGTCCTTTGAGGATTATATGTTTAGTCATTTGAATTTATGAACATTCCTTATACTTACTTTCGAATGAAAATTTCCTTAAAACCTGGGATATAAACTTTCCAAAATCTTCATAGTTAGGAATAACACTCTTGCAATAATCATCCAATGGATCGAACTTAGACTTCATAGGGAATTCCTTATCCACCACATTACATGTTAGATCGAACATAAACACTCTTAGAGAATCATACTATGAATGTAACTCAAATTCCGTAACACATCTTCTCACTTAGGAATAATATTTTTACAAATTCTAGCACGTAAAATTTATTAGAAGTAGAGTAATAAAATTTTGGGTAGAATTGTAGCCCTATCATAAACATATTGGAACTAGATTTGGATCTTAGGTAGATTTAGCCAAATTCAGGTTTCATGTAGAAGAGACCCTGGTCTTGAAAACTTTTACATTAAGCTTAGATGATTAAAGTGCGTTGTGGAAGCGTAATGGTCCACATAGACTTGTCCTTTATGAGGATATAAGATTACATGATATTTCCCATGAGTCCGGAACAATCGGAATCATGGGTTAATGGAACCGTAACCATGTGAAGTTGCGCTGTTTGGTCCAAACTCCATATCCTAGCAGATTCTAACGATCTCAATGCCCTGATCAGGCAGAAGATCGAGATCTACCAGGGTTAGGAATTGATAGAGTAAGTCCTTTGTTCTGCGCAGGCATAGGATGCATGTATCGAGCTCAAACCTACTATAATCATCTATTCGTGATGGCCCGAATACAGAAACTAGAAAATTGAATTGTACTTCAGCTATTGGGAACTATCATTAAAGGAAAAAATAAAAATAAGAGAAAGGCATGAAATGTTATAGAAATTTTTTAACATTGATAAGTATTAAAACGATTCGTTAGATTGAGAATGATTCCTAACCTTTAGTGGAACTTAGACACCTTAGTTGGTTTGCTAGATGAGAAACTTAAGGGTTGTGAGGAACTTAAATAAAGCTCGATGGGATTTCATATGTAGACATAGGGTACATCTCTAGGATAAATGAACCACTCGTACCATTAATGATAGGTACGTATGTCATTAAATGTTGAAGTAGAACTTTTTTTTTAAAGGGGGGTAGGTTGTACTAACCCCACTTCTTACAGGCAATCACATACATTTGTACAATACATGCCACCTTTAAAGGACAATGGTGAATGCTTAAAAGCATTGTGAATTAGATTGTCCTCGTTCCTATCCACGGTAGAAGTACTGAATTTCAGGGACGAAATTCTCTTTAAGGGGGATAGATTGTAACACCCCATACATTTCAGTACTCAGGCGCTGCTATAAATATCTAAATCAGTTAGCACGTGTGAGGGAACACACATGACTTACCTTACACATCATCATCTAGTGACCCACAATCTATCCATCTGAACCGTCTAGTATAATCTCCATCGATATATTAAGTCATCTGACCGTTGGGGGTAGAATTCACCCATAAATCGAGTTTTTCGTTCGATTGATCCTTGAGGTGGACCACCACATGATTTCAAGAACATGCTTTAGGATACCAGTGCCCTTGATAGCTAAAATCCAACCGTCCGTCTTGGAATTTGAAGCCTGAACCACGAGACCTACCATTCAGTAGATCCAACATGTCGTCGATCACTCCAACACGTAATTTCCCTCATCCAACCACTGGGTTATAAAATGAACTTATATTATCTTGTGTTGAAACCCAGATTGCTAGGTCCTCCAGGTCACATCACTTAATGTTGAAATCCACTACATAATTAGACAATCCAACCATTTAATTGTAGTAGAGACCATTAGATTCCTTCTAGGACCAACTAAGAGCCACTAGAAACCCTGAGGGTTAAACCTGAAGATGATCTGACTGTCAGATTAGCGGGAATTATTAATTGTCCGTGAGATCACAAGTATGGCCCACTTACAAGTTAAAGTGATTTTAATTCTGATCAAAGCCCTATAGGGCTGAGTGAGTAAATAGATGGTGCTGCTTAAAATGGGACCCACGTAAACAACTTAAGGAAGAGCAAAATGAAATCTACAAGGACCATAATAATGATGATGATGATGATGATGATGATAATAATAGTAATAATAATAATAATAATGTAAAATCATGAGATAGGTAGTCCTAATAACCTATGGAGCAGGGCCACAACATGATTAACATGCACACCCATGGAAATAACAATAATAATAATAATAGAAAATATTAAAACTTATGCTAATAATAACAATTAATATCCTAAGATTAAAATATAGGTGGACCGAGTCGTCTGATAAATTTTGGAGACCATTTTAACCATTGACGTTGAATTTCGCAACAATCCGACCATTAGATTGATAAGAATCCACCAATATGACCCAAATCCATCTGTGGGGCCCACCTGAAGCTTTAGATTTAACCAATATTTGGCCAAAGGCCCTAAGTGGACTCCTAGAAACGAATGGATGGAGTGGATCAAGCAAGACAGTCACGGTAGACCCCAACTCGAGGTGTGAGTGCACAGGAAGGTCGTACACTCCCCGTACATGAGTCCTGGGGGACCGGTTAGCACAGGCTGACCCGTGTTTTTCCCAAAAATAGAGTGGTTCTCTCTCTCTCTCTATTTTTTGACAGCAGACGGATGTAAGTCTGTGTTTTTTATTGTGGGCCACAAACTTGGGCCCACACCCATGATCTAAACCGTCCATCTGGTGCGGACGGTTCTTCTGACCAAAACTCAGTGGGTCCCGAATGTAGACATAGTAACATGTGTACACAAGCGCCAGTGCAAACAGGGCCTGGTAGTACAATGTTTTCTAAAATGGAAACTGTTCTCTCCTTACCAGCTAGGCAATCCGAGTGAAGGGAAATCCCTCTCTCTCAGTCATCCATCCTGGAGTGATCCTAGCCCTCCAAGGCTAAGTTTGTATAAAAGAAAGAAAGCAAGAGAGGAAATCGAATGTCTCCTCCTCCCAACGAACCCATCTCCCAGACCTCCCTAAACTTTCAAAACCTACATCCCACAAGTCCCTCTGAACCCATCCGAATCACCCAACGCCTCTAGATCGTAGGAACGAAGCTTCATTTCCAATCTGCCATGGACGTCATTGCCTTCGTCCTCTGTGTTTTACCACACTGGGTCCACGCAGTTAGGGCCGAATCTTGCTGGACGTCCGGTTATTTCATCTGGACCCTCAGCAGATGAAAAGAAGGAAAAAAAAAGGGGAAGGAGAAGAAAGGAAGAATCGGAGGATGGGGTTCGAAAATGCACGTGGGTTGCTGTCAAGTTGGACTGACTCGACTCGACTTGCTGTCGAGCTATTCTTCATGTTTGGGCGAGACAGGGGCTGGTTTCTGATCTTCATGGATGTCACAGAAGAGGAGATGAGTGGATGCATCTGCTGCACTGCACCTAGCTGCCTTATGCCGAGTCAACTTACCTGGTCCTCGATCCCAGCCCAAGTGGGACCCTGTATAGGATGATTTCAATCTCGACCATTGGAGTCTTTTCCATCAGCGGTATAGCTTCATCTATCGAGGGATGAATTAGGCTTTGGTTTGTGCAAACCTTACCATTTGAGTTAGATGAGTTGAGAAAAAAGAGAAGCATGGAGGGTAGAAGAAGAGGAATGGATGCTGATGTGCTGACTCAGTGAGTCAACCCATTGAGTCAATGATGGGTTATCACAATGCAAACCCGAGTCGCCCACAACTAGTAGATCATCCCCAACTATCGACTTATCGAACTAAATCCTAACACAAGCACCACTCTTCTGGTAGTTCTCTCAACCGAGTTTGAACCAACTGAGTCAACTTGGTGAGTCGATCCCTTTTTCTTAACTATTTCCTGATACCTTAGTACTACCTAAATTCAGCTTGTGCTGACTATTCGCTAAGAAATCTTACTTATCTTTACTAAGATGGAACCATTGCACATAGTCACATCGGGTCGACTCGCCAATGCAAGCGAATAAATGTTATATGGTTCTTGGATAGTAAAGGAAAGACAAGGGATAATCAACTCACATGGTGATTTGTTTGATTTATTTTTTATAATTGGTTCTACTATAGTTATTACAATTATTAATCATGTTTACCTATTAGCGGGTTATATATGCTAGTGTTAGCTTTTATAAACAAATTTCAACCATTAGATGTTAGATATTATTATTTACCTACCACTCTTAGGTATTATCATTAATAATAGATCACACGATTCATTACAAGCATGATAATTATTTTGCTACATTAGTTAATATTAACACTAACAATTAACAAATGTTTTATAATTACTAAAGTAACATTAAAATTTATTTACACACCAACTAGGGTTCAAACCCTAAAAATCTAAACCTAGATATAAACCCTAAGGATGAAACCCTAAATCTAAGTAATCTAGACCTTAGGTTGGGACTTTAAACCATAAATAGTGTGTTAAGCTTGGTTCTAACCATAGAATTTTACAATGTATGGCAGGATTTGATTCTAAAGACACCTGCGTTCCCTAGCAACATTAATGGGCAACTCGACAAGTAAGGTGAGGACTCACCCTTTGAGCTTCCGACTTAAATTTATTAATCTAATCATAGATGTTGTATTAATCCATTCCCTTTAGTATCTCCTAAGTCACTTGATTGAACTGCTTAACTAATTGTGTTAATATGTGAATATGTTGATATGTTGTGCACCTGATTCCTATGCTAGATAACAAATGCATCTCTTTAATTATAGCAAGTATAAATGAGTGATGATAACATGTGATCTTTAGTCATGCATTGTTAATTAACTGTATGTTTGTCATTCGTGATTGAGTGATGTAATGAATGAAACCTGTCATGAACCCGTCATCTTGCGGTCTATATTCGACTTACACGACTTGGATCGCACATATGCCTTACATGGCTTGGACTACACATTTTCCCTACGAGGCTTAGATCATTTATTTGCCCTCCATGGCTTTGATGGGACATTGACACCACTCTGTGGCTTATTGATTATATTTGCATACCTCGTTGATTTTTGGATCATTATGCGGGGTTCGTTATGATTTCTGGGTGGAGCTAAAGTTCACTTGTCGATTTTCTAGTCATCTTGCAGAGTTCATATGATTTCTGAATGACGCCAGAGTTCCCATATTGGTTCTCTCTTCATCTTGCAGAGTTCAGTCGTACCATGATTTTTAGGTGGAGCTAAAGTTCGCTTATCAATTTTCTAACCATCTTATTGAATTCACGTACGATATGATTTCCAGGTGAAGTAGATGTTTGTATGCTGGTTTCCTAGCCATCTTGTGGTGTTCCGTCATACCATGATTTTCGGGTGGCGCTGAAGTTCGCTTATCAATTTTCTAGCTATCTTGCAGAGTTCACGTACGATATGATTCCTAGGTGGTCTAGAGTTTGTTGTTGGTTCTCTCTTCATCTTACGGTGTTTAGTTATACCATGATTTTCAGGTGGAGCTAAAGTTTGCTTATCAATTTTCTAGCCATCTTGCGGAGTTCACGTACGATATGATTTTTGGGTGAAGTGAAGGTTTAAAGGTTGATTTTCTATTCACCTTACGGATTTCACTTATATCATGATTTTGAGGTGGAGCTGAAGTTCGCTAATCGATTTTCTAGCCATCTTGCGGAGTTCACGTACAATGTGATTTTCAGGTGCAATAGAAAGTCGTATGATTGGTTATTCGATTATCTGGACATATTCCCTTATACTGCGATTGCTACTATATTTTGCTTATGATGAGATTCTGTTGATTGACTTGATTTTTGAGTACATGATCATGATTATGATATGCCCAATTTAATATATCTATTTCCATAACTTACGATCTGTATTAGATTATGAATGATGAGTGTGCAATCTTAGAGGGTGCTCCTCACTGTGATAGCCATTGACGCTATCAAACCATAACAGTTGACGTGGGTGTAGAGTAAGTCAATACTGTTCACTGGGTTGCTAGAGTAGACCGGATAGCTGGGGAGCTAGACGGGGTCCATGCGCTCCTTATAGAGCTCCATCATTAGATGATACATTTTTGTTCCTGTTTAATGAACTTTGTATTTGGGATTGTATAAGTCCTTTATGGGCACTACATTAGGATTTTCATTGTGGTTGAAATATTTTTATTCAATACATGGTTTACTCTAGCTCATTGCTGTTAACTCTGATTAATGATAAGCGGTTCAAATTTACGCTGAATTTTTGAGGTTAACACTCGGGTTTTTGGGATACAGGTCATATACTCGGGTTCCAACAATTGGGGCGTTACACCTGTTTACTTTGAAGCAGTCTCAGTCTCCTCCATAACTAGCCCTATAAGCCCCATGCACTTTTATTGATCTATGCACTTTGAAACACTTATCTGATGTGGACCATTAAATCGGAAATGACAACTAGGTAGTCACTTGCGCAGTATTGGGCCGCAAGACGCTCACGGGAGCTTGGATCGAGGAACGCACTGCGACTTGTCTGATGATGATTCTTTTCCCCTTAGGCTTTCCATCCCTAACTAGAGTAAGGGTAATTTTTCTAGCTATGACTGATAATCTAGAAATGTAGAAACATTTAATGATTATTTAGAATTTATGATTACAAGTGATTTACTTGTGATTGAGTTATCCAGACACTACTTCAAGGGGTGATTAAATAGATTGGAAATAGATTGTATTTGTTTGGTATATCTGCTTAGTTAATAATTCATATGTTTTAGAAGTGATATTCAATTTATGTGATGGGATTGTTTAATGTAATTAATTATTAGGTTTGAAAGCATGCACTAGGTTCACATTTATGCTTGCTTAGTTCGTTTGAACATGTGTACTAAACTCGTCCAAGTAATTCGACTAGTTACTCATTATATTGTAAAATGTGTTAGTCCATTGAGTACGTATTTTTAGATTATAAACTTATGATCAGGTGACTCGTAGGAATACATGTATTGCTATCTAATTTCCTATTCATGATTAGGTTCCATGCTATTGTTTATAAGACATACATCATTGAAATCTCTCCATGGAAATCTCTGACCAGGGAGAGTCCGTATCTAGGGTGTAACTAGACTGGTTGTGATGAAAGTAGATCCCCAACCCAGAGGTTATGGTTGGTGACATTTGATCGTGGGATTACCACACATGGGGTGGTTTAACTTGGCTATGGAATGAACGTTGTAGCTACCACAACCACCGTCGTTTACTCATTTTTGAATCATACATGCTGTTACATTTTATTCACCGCGTTTAACAACTTCAACGTATCATTACAAGTTAGTATACGGTGGTAGTCCCCATAGCATTGAGAATTGATTGACCTTAGGTTGGTTGGTTCTATACATACCTTAAAGATGGTAGCCTCATGAGCTGGGGATGGTGGTATGAGACCTATGCCCGAGCTGTCGGCCTACGCTGGTGATAAGCCCTCGTAGTGACCTTGAGCTTATTTAAATTAGCTGATTGTAATTGGACTAATAATGGCTTAGCTAATCATGCATACATGGCATAGACCAGCGTCTATCGCTATCGTACATGATGTATGCATTTGTCCGACTGGATGAGTTTTTCCAGGTCGATTGCATAGGTGACGAGCCCAATGTCTGCACGGATGAGCATCCCTGGGGCGATGATTGCATTCACGCATCCATACACATAATAAGACTACATTTGCTATGTTTTGAATTGCCTGTATGTTTTATGTTATTTCTTATCTAGGGCGGCGATGTGTAATCTTGAGAGGAGATCACACTGAGCTAGCCACTCATTCATCAATGTTCAACTGTACAGAGGACACATGTGTAGAGACAGGAGACTACGTAGCAGACATCGGGGCTGCTGAAGTTGGAGCAGATGAGGAGCCTTATGAGAAAGAGCCGCATCAAGAGGTGGCTGCATATTATGGCCTCAACCAATAGATTTCCTTTATGATAGTTTGTTTAGAATTATTACATTTGAGGATTTTGTATGTGGCCCCCAGTTGAGTGGGCCAAGATATTATTTCCCATTTAATCATATTTATGCTATGGCTATTTTTCGCTACTTGCACTTTGATTTCCATTGATTACCATTATTATTCAGTTAACTCCTGGGTTTTTGGTATACGAGTCGTGTACTCGGGTTCTGATAACTAGGGCGTTATAGAGAGAGAGAGAGAGAGAGAGAGAGACGTGCGATGAAGGGGAGGGGCTTCGCCACTATGAGCCCTCCCTAGGTGGGCCATGTAAATACAATACATACATCAAAATGGGTCCCAAATCATGTGGGCCCTAAATCGTAAAAATCAACAGTGGAGATCCCTTTCCCACCAAAATGCAAGGTCTAGATAACCTTTTCACAATATAAAAAATAAACATCATGATGGGGTCCATGGAGATTGGCCCCATCATGGGATGAACATATGAATTATGGTGGGCCATCGACTACACCTAGAGTCCAAAGTGAGATCCATACCATCAATCGGTAGGCCCCACTTGGCCCATCATAAAAAAAACAATCTAATCCTACAAATCACCCTCCAATTCCACTTCTTATAGGCTCCTTGGAATGCTAAGATCCTTGGATTCAACTTAGACGAAGGATGATGAAGATTGAAGGACTAGGATGAGAGGTTAGGGGGTAGGAAGTGGGCCACACTTGGCTCTCCTTGGGGAAATTTTGGACATCCACTCCTTTGGTAGCTTGGAATGGTAGAGAGAATGAGAGGGAGAGAGAATGTGATGGGATGTGTGTGAGAAAGGGATGGGTGGAGAGAGAGAGAATGGACTTTGGGGATGGCTTGTGTAAGAGAGGGATGGGTTGTGTACTTGACTAGTACTAGATTGATTGATGTAATGGATGGTAGAGATTCTCATGGGATCCGCAATGTGCGGCATTTTCCTCGAAATAAACGCGGGCCCATAACTCTTGGCCTGGGTATTGCATCAGTGCGCAAGTCACGACGTTAGAACCGTAGCGACGGCGCTGTCACAATAGTACAAGTCTCAGGTCGAGTTAACTTAGATTTACAAGACGCGACATAGGGTCACACACACAAACACCGATTACAAGTCACGAGTTGCCAGAATTCGATAGAGAGGATCGTAGAAGTCTAAGGATACGGGTCTTACAAGTATGTACTCGGGCCATGAAAATTCAGGATGTTACACTGCACCTATAGCATAATTGTCATATCACATATAATCTCAAAAGGTAAACTCCAGTCAGGTGATTACATAATGGGAGCACTAGTCAACTTGCACTTAAGCTTAGTGAAAGTTTTAAGGCATTCCTCACTCCACTCATAGGGAGTATCCTTTTGAAGAATATTATAGAAAGGACGAGAGATAAAACTAAAGTCCTTTATGAATCTTCTGTAAAATCTTGCGTGTCCTAAGAAGAATCGTATCTCACATATGCTCGTGGGTGGAGGTAGGTTGGAGATTAAATCAATTTTAGCTTTGTCTAACTCAATTCTATTGGATGATATGATATGTTTAAGGACTATTCCCTCTTGAACCATAAAGTGGCATTTTTTCCAATTCAGCATAAGGTTCTTTTCTTCACATCTTCTTAACACAAGTTTGAGATTATTAAGGCACTCACTGAAAGATGTACCAAAAATAAAGAAATCATCCATGAAAACTTCTAAGATTTGCCCCATAATGTCAGAGAAAATACTCAACATGCATCGTTGAAATGTGGTGGGAGCATTACATAGCTCGAATGGCATCCTCCGGTATGCGAAAGTATAAAAAGGACATGTAAATGTGGTCTTCTCTTGATCTTTAAGGGATATCTTTGTCTGGTTGTAGCCCGAGTATCCATCTAAAAAATAGTAATAGGAATGATCAACAAACCTTTGTAGAATTTGATCAACGAAAGGTAAAGGAAAGTGGTCCTTCCTTATGACAGTATTCAATATCATGTAGTCGATGCACATTATCCACCCAGTAGTGACTCTGATTGGCACGAGTTCATTATCCACATTGGCTACAATGGTGATCCCAAACTTCTTAGGTACCACCAGAGTTGAACCCACTCATTGGCTATAAGATATATGGTATATGGTACGCACATCCAACAACTTTAACACTTTGGCTTTAACCACTTCTTTCATATTTGGATTTAACATGTGTTTTGGTTGTCTAAAAGTTTTCGTATTCTCCTTGAGGTGAATGTGATGAGTATAAATCAAAGGATCAATTCCCTTGAGGTATGTGATTGTCCACGCAAGGGCTCCTTTATATTCCTTGAGAGTAGAAATGAGCATACTTTCTTATTCTTTATCTAAGTGAGAAGAAATCACCACTGGATATGTTTCATCTTGACCCAAATAAGCATATTTAAGATCGGTGGGTAGCAGTTTTATGTCAAGCTTCGGTGTCTTAGATGGTAGAGGTTTTGTCTCAGTTTGGGGTGATTTTTCAAATTCAGGCCTTCAGCAGTTAGTTTCAAGTACCGGCACAGCATTAAGCAAGGCATCCATCTCCCTAATCATATCATCATCCAAATTAGGGGAGTGGGCAAAGCATGCCTTTAAGGTGTTAAAGTATAGAGTCAAAAGTGTCTATCTTCCATGAATAAATCAATCACATTTACTTCTTGGGCATCATCAACATCCTCGGGTTGTTTACACATGTTAAATATATTCATAATCTCATTCCTATAATTAATGATGGCATTTGATGTAGCTAGGAATGGTCGGCCAAGGATGACATGAATTTGAGTGCTTATATCAATGATGAGTTGTGTGTCCAAGACACTAAAATCTACTAGATAGTCAAATTTATTGACTTGGATGAGCACGTCATCTATAATCCCTCTTGGTATACGAATTGAACAATCAACAAGTTGGAGTGTGGTCTTAGTGGGTTTTAATTCACCGAGACTAAGCTTCTTGTAAACTGAGTATGGAATCAAATTTACACTTGCCCCCAAGTCAAGTAGTGCATGCTTAATCTGGTGATTCCAAATCACACAAGAGATGGTTGGGCTACTAGGATCTTTATATTTTTTAGGCATATCTTGTTTGAGGATGACATTCACTTTCTTTGTCAAAAAGATTTTTTTTTGAATGTTATTCTGCCTCTTAGCCATACAAAGATCTTTCAGAAACTTAACATATGATGAGATTTGTTTTATGGTATCCAATAGAGGAATATTGATTTTCACTGGTTTAAGTACCTCCAAGATATCTTGAGTGTTAGACAAAGGTTTTGGTGATATTAACCTTTGAGGGAATGGAGCTACTGGCTTATACTATTTTTCTAGTTCTTTCTCATGTGTAGCATGGCAAGGTCCATAATTCATCTCAGATTCTTCCGAGTCCTTAGGCTTCTCAACCCTCGTCGGGATGTTTTTATCAATTATCTTACCACTTCTACGATTAGTGATAGACTTAGCTTGTTCCACCTGGTGGTTCGAAGAGCTAGGGTCACTTAATTCACATTATTGTATTGGTTTAAGTAGAGGTTGGGCTGGAAGAGTCCATTTCTCCCTAATGGTTAGTTGTAACTCTATTCTTTGAATGGATAATGCAAACACTCCTAAGGATGTTTTAATATCTTGGAATGCTTGTAATATATTTTAATTAAATTTCTCTTGATTTTGAATGAGCCTATGAACCGTATCCTTTTGGGGTCTTTTCTAATTTAGTGGATTGAAGAAAATTCCCTTAAGGATTTCTTTCTATATTGGCTATTTGCCAATTCCTTCAACTGAAGTTTGGATGGTTCCTTCAACTAAAATTGTACATATTTGAGATGGAGGTGTTGAACAACTTTTAATAATTGTTTACGGCATTAGATTGCTCATGTAACAACTCTTGGAATGCAGGAATTGTAGGACAATCTTATGTCAAGTTTACTAGCACAAATACCACAAACAATTTCAGCGGTCTTGTCGGGTTTGACCGTCTCTATTCTTTTAAGTTTCATGGCCTCAACTTTTCTTATGAGATTATCCACCCTAGCATTCACATCATCTTCCCCCTTCAAAACGTACATTCCTCCCTTCTTTCTAGACTGAGTCGATTTGGGGTTAGTGGTCTTAAATGAGTTGCCTCATGATTGTGTGTTTTTAACAAGTGCAATGAAATAATCCCATGCATCATCGAGATCCTTATTCATGAACTTTATGAATTGGCATATGGGCGAAGTCAGTCCATCACAGAAAAAACTTATTACCTGCCAAGTTTTATAGCCATGATGTGGACAGGAATTTAGAAGATCTTTCAGAAAAAACTTAATGTAGAAACAAGAAAAAGTTAGACTTATTCCTAACCTAATTCCAACACTAATGTATTTAAGAAAAAACACAACTAAAATCCCTAGCAACGGCACCAAAAACTTTTTCAAACAACCCTAAGTGCAAGGCTGCGATGTAGTAATAACTCAGTGAGACCGAGGTCGTACCCACAGGGAATTGCTTTTATGCAATTTCTTAAATACTTTAGAACTAGAACTAGAGCTAAACTACCTATTGAATTCTAGCTTTAAAAAGAGTAATCGTGAAAGAAACTATCAACGATAAAGTACTAGAGTGTTAAGGATTCACATATAACTTCCTTAATATTACTTGATTCAATTGGATCACACAACAAGAATCAAAGTCCTATCATATCCAACCAGATAATAGAGTAGTTAAAACATTATTCATAAAACAGATTTGAACATTCATTGAATTGGATCCCTCATAAACCATCATCAAATTGATAGTAGTATGTTCAAAGCATCTATCATGCTCGGTGTCACTGATAGATCAATGGATCTTACAAATCAAACTATTGCGAAACATATAAGAAAGTATTCATAGCTTTCCTAAGCATCTAAAGTGCTCGGAGTCGACAATGGATCAAAATAAACTAGAAGTACTTCATTTAAACCAAATATTAATGAATTATTTAATATGTAAACCAAATAACTTGAATCAAAGTAAAGTAAACATTAAGAAGAACTATAAGCTTCACCTCTTAGCTCTAGCTAAGAGATTAGTCAACTATAGACATAATTGAACTAAAACTCAAACAGAAAAATATAAAAACTAAATAGAACTGAAGGATTGAAGAGGTGGGAGGACTCCTTAAAGTTCCATAACTCCTCGCTCTACTCCTTCTACCTTAATTTGTGATTAGAAACTTTTAAAACAACCCTTTATATAGGCTTGATTCGCACCGACTTTAAAACTGACTTGATTTTACACAGCTATCACAGCTTCAATGGCGCCTTCAATGGCATCAAGCTCCCATTGAAGAGTCTGAGTGAAATCAAGAAACTATCCAGCAACGAGCTTTTGAATTTGCATATTTTCTTCATGTCATCAAACCTCCTTCGGTAGGATCGAACTTATCTTTAATGGCATCAAACAAATCTTCAATGGAATCGAAAAATACACAAATATGCCTAACAACAAAATTAAATTTTCTGAATTTTTACAATAGGATCGAGGTGGCTTTGATGGCATTAACATTAACTTCGATGTCATCAAAGGTGTCATTGATGGCATCGAAGGGTCAATTTTTGTACTTCTGATTTTTTGCACTTTGATTTTTCAATTTTCTTCTTTTTTTCCTTTATTTCCTTGGATCTTGGACTTTGAATTCTTCAATCTTGACCTTCATAGATCAAATCCTTCATTTAATGATTCTTTGAGCATTAAATCCATGCTCTCAGCATCTTTTTCTCCTTAGCTTTCAAAATCACATTACAAGAGAAAACACATGTAATTAGATCAATTAAGCGCATCTGTATTCATAAAACCAATGCATAACAAGGGAGAAATATACAATATTTCACACTCAACACCATCCAATGTATATGGAATGCCATGTAAGGCCTGCAATGAAATCTTATGATAGATCTAATATCTGTGTGGTCCCCACTGAAGATAATGGGATCATATGTTGGGTTCCTTTGATCATTGGGGACCCAACACATCTCATTTAGGACCAAGATTTTTGCCCAATGATCACTATGAGGGTAATAATCATATGGATGGCTAAAATACTACAAAAATGCTTAAAGTGGATCCGGTACAAAAAGAAAAATAATGAGAAAGAAAGGAAAAAAAAAACTTCAAGCATTGAAAGGGTTCCAATGTTGAAAGTTGGGTTCACTATGGGTTGTGGGATTGTGGACATTACATTGATGTTTGTGTTAGATCCACACCATCCATTTGAATGGTCATCCTTTGTTAGAGCCGAAACCCAGAAATGAACTAAATCTAAATATCAAGCGTGTCACATTTACTTATTCAATTTGTATCTTTAAAACTCATGCACTAAAAGACAAATGAAAGAAAAATTAAAAAGACTATTTTGCCCTTGTTCTTTTAAAAATGGTGGTTCAGCTATAAATACTTTTTACCCATGCTTTTAATCTTATTTACACTTATGTCATCACCACTTTATAATCATGATTTCGACCTATTTACACTCATATCATGATGCTTGTTAAGAATCCAATTAAAATATGTTTATTGTTATTATACGTTAAATAATAATATTCAACTTAGGTTTATGTCATGCCCCAAACCCGGAAATCAGGCTCACAAAAGTCCTAATCACCGAATCCGGTGTCGACAACCTCTGTAGTACCCCATTCTCGGCTCCCAGCGTCTATACGCCAGATTCCGATCCTGGGATCCTACAAGGATGATTTTTTTTTCTCAATGTATATTTAACTTGTAATAAGCATAACCACAAGTTTACCTAAATCACAAAGGCAACATCATCATCACATATCCACTAATATAAACAGTTGAGTACAATGCTGAAAGGGAAATACATGTATCGAAATTAAAGCTCCAGAAGTCAACTACATGCTCCAAGCTCCATGCTGCTGCAACCTAACGCTACCTGCACACATCTATCGTGTATAAGCTTATAGAAAACTTAGAGGGTGGTGAAAGTGTATGCGCAAGATAAGTGTCAAGCACACAAAAACAATGCCATAATCATACAATGTCAAAAATACAGGTAAGATCATGAATCATAAGATATCAGAGTAAGAGGAAACTTACTGGTAAGTCCACAAGTCATAAAATATTAGAGTACGGAATGCAGATCATAATGAGCCAAATATCAGATGCCGAGGATGTAATACAATATGCAAATCCTGACAGCCACAAATACTACCAACCTCATCTAAGCCATATAAATGCAGAAACATAGTAACCCAAAATGCTAAATGTTGTGAATGTAATGCAATATACGGTGTGAATGAAATGACTAAGCTGTAGTGAAGTCAGGATGATAATACGTAGTATCACAGGCTATGAGATCCATCACAAGTGACTTCTATCCAAATCAGTCCCATACCTAAATTTGGATAGCCAGACTCAATGTAGTACACTCCTGATCTCAGGTTAGTCGCGCGTCCCAACCGAAATTCTTGTCATTACGAAGGTACATAATCAATTAGTTACGCACCACTAGCCCTAGTGGATAGTAAATGAATGAATAAATGAGTATACAACTTCGATTGTCGAGGCTGATTCTGATTGTCGAGGCCGATTTCGATTATCGAGGCTGATTTCAATTGTTGAGGTCGATTCCGATTATCGAGGCCGATTCTGATTGTCGAGGCCGATTGTCAAGTCTGATTTTGATTGTCGAGGCTGATTCTGATTGTCGAGGCTGATTCTGATTGTCGAGGCTAATTTTGATTATTGAGGCCAATTTCAATTATTGAGGTCGATTCTGATTATCGAGTCTGATTCCGATTGTTGAGGTCAATTATCGAGGCCAATTGTCTAGGCCAATTCTGATTATCGAGGTCAATTCTAATTATCAAGGCTGATTATCGAGGCCAATTCTGATTGTCGAGGCCAATTCTGATTGTTGAGGTCGATTCTGATTGTCGAGGCCGATTGTCGAGGCCCATTCCGATTATAGAGGCCCATTCTGATTGTCACAGCCAATTCTGATTATCAAGGCCGATTCTGATTGTCGAGGCCAATTCCAATTGTCAAAGTCGATTCTAATTGTCGAGGTCGATTCCGATTGTCGAGGCCGATTCTAATTGTTGAGGCCGATTCTGATTGTCGAGGCCGATTCTGATTGTCGAGATCAATTGTCAAGGCCAATTTTGATTGTCGAGGCCGATTCCAATTATTGAGGTTGATTTCGATTGTCGAGGCCAATTATCGTTGCCGATTATGAGTATGTGATAGCATAGCATCATGATACATGCCCATAAGCATCATCTACATGTTTATTATGAGATGTGGATGACCATTGCATATGTCATAGGGTAGGTTATTTATGAGACTCCCTGATTGACGGAGTCGTCCTACATGAGCGCTCGGTATGTGCAGGATTGATGCATGATTGGACTACATGACTCCTGCATTTTGTATTGTGTGATTGTGATTACTGTACGCCTTAGTGACATCAGGGCTATGACCTCCACAGGCATGTCGTGGATGGTCAGATGAGATACCGAAAATATTTGGTTCGAGCATATAGGTACTTTAGATGTCCTTGGGTGAAAGTCCCTAAACCTCCATGGCCAGGAGATGCCCCAACGTCTAGACCAAGTGGATACATGAGCGCCCGAGTGCCGAATACCAGTAGGTCACGTCTCCCACTGTGTCATGGCTGGTTAGGAGGGGGTGTAGCCTTATCCGCCTAATTCGTAATTGGCAAAACTAGGCTGAGTTTGACCATCTCATAAATGGGTCCGCTATTGATGTGCCAGGTAGGTATTGGCTGACTACTGGCCAAGCAGATAGTGAGGTCTCTTCTACTCACCTAGTTGCACGAGTGGGGCGACAATCTAGTTTGGAGTGTACTAGACCTGGTGATGATCCTAGAGATGTACGGTACTGATATGTGGACTTACTGAGCAGAAGATAGTATCAAAGCATAACTTGGGAATATTTGAAGATAACATCATATATCTGCTGATAGCTACCCTGCACTCTATGATTGTTGAGAACTTAAAATGGTTAGATCCTCGAGTTCGAATAACTTAGAGATTTTCTAACATAGCTCCCTGCCATTGAGATTATGAGGTTGCATAGTATACCAGTTTTGATCGTTTCTAATCCGAAATCTAAAGATCAGTGGGGTCATCATAGCATTGATGAGGCATCCTGAGGGTGCGAGGTTTAGATTAAAGAGCATTATTTATTTATAGATTGATTATTCCTTGTATGGTATTGATTAGTATTTGTATAAGTCGATGCTTCCTCTTCCCTTGCTTTGTCATGCATGATAGTAAATTTCGAGGACGAAATTTTTATTAGGAGGGGAGAGCTGTGAGACCCGTATACTAGCTCGATTTCCAAGTTTGGGGCGTGAAAGTTTGAACTAAGTACAAGTTTAATTACTTTATGTACCCAATATAACATTCACATGCACACCAACTATTTATATGGTACAGGTTACCGCACTTTTTTATCATGGAAGTACCAAGCACGTGTGTTCATAGAGACAAGTGAGTAATCCCAACATGTTTCCTTTCCTTTATGATTAAAGTAGTCATTTAATTGATATGTTGAGTGTATTCATTGTATTGATTACTTTACTAGAATTTGTTTAAGTTGAAATGCTATTATTAAAGTATGTTGACTCATAGTGAATATGATGCATTAATCATTCTCATGGTATCATATCATGCATAGTGCTCTTGCACTGATTCCTTGGGTCATGCCCTGTAAGACTTGTAGCTACCTATGGTACCGGGTGACATAAGGGACTATCCATGGATGCTCATAATATATGGATGCCTAACAAAATTGTGGAAGCCCACCCCAAGAGGGGAGATGCGGGTTGATGGAATTCATCTCAAGCAAGTGGATGGATCTATCCACTTGATACATTCACGATGCATTGCATAACATCCATGCATTTATTATTTTAATTACAACATGCATAAACCATGATGAGTCCATTCACTAGGCCTAGCCAGCTGACGTTGTATTGATGAAAAAACCATAAAAATATTATTGAAGGTGACATAATTACTCAATTTTCAAAATAAGAGGTTGAACCGGTAGATGATCCATAAGGGCAATTGCCCTATCTTAAAGAAGAATAGAATGTGTTAAATCAGTAGCTTGTTGGAATGAAACTAATGTTATATTACTTAGTTATGCTTTGAATTTTATTTTAGTTGAGAGACCTAGACTTGTTAATGTTTTACAGTAATTGGTTAAGTAACAATTTAATAAATCTCCAAATGGTTGGGTTGTAGTATAATGATTAGTACTTACTGAAAATTAAGGACATGTGGGTTGAATGTTTATGAATTCTTTTAATGATTGGTGTATGTGAATAGTGGATGGAATGAAAACTTAGAATATAGATAATTCTTTGCCTCTAGTCAAATGTAGTGATTCATTAATAAAAGTACATTCAGTGTACGAGTCATGAACCATAACTCGGGTCTGAGAGTGCACACTCTATATCAGAATTGTGGGACATGACAATGAGTGTGGAGGAGAAGTTTCGTTTTGTAAGCACAGGTTTTGGACGATGGCAAAGCCTAGTGGGGTCCACCGAGGTGCAGGATGAGGAATCCATGCTATCCATTAGTGTCTACAGATCATGTCAGAATATGAGCTCGAAAAAGGAGAAGATATGCTACTCGGATGGGCCGCAAGACCGGTAACAATGGGATTGAATGTCTACAATTGAAGTCTTCTTGATTCTTATTCAGAAGAACGGTTTGGATCTGGTTGATCGTCCCAAATGCTGGACGATTACAAATAGAGTTTGGTGCTATAGGCTGCGGCTATGAAACAAAGATGATGGAGGGAGATTAAGTCGGGTTGGATTCTTGGGTCAGTGTTGGTCACTGAGTTGTTTATGTTTTTCTTCTTTTTTAAGTGGTGGGGCCCACTAGAGAGAGATTTGGAGAAAGCTACACCGATCTTCTGCTTTGTGACATTAAGTTAGGGTATGGACCAAAAGAAAAGGTAGATTTGTAAGCCAGGTGGCCTCACTAATGGATGGTTTGGATTGATGACCGATGAAGTTTAGTTAGTTGAAATATGAAAAACTGTGGATGGACTTGGTTAGCTGACAGGTTGATGTGTGAGTGAGACTTCAGGATGGCTAGTATTGGAATATTAGCTTGAAGCATATCAATGAGCGCATATATTGGACAGTTTGGATCGTTGGTCTAGATGATGGGCAATTTTGATCCACTATAATGACTAGCATTTCAAAAGCAAGGAAGAGTTATAGATGGTATAGGTTTTGAAACAAAGTGTATGGTGACGCATCTAACTAAGAATTCTTTTTTATTTTATTTTAATTTTTTCTTTATCATTATTATATTTTTTTAATACAAAAGAGGATGTCACTGTACACGTGACAGAGTCCATAGACTTTGGGTTCCATGACTCCCAGCATGTACTTAAACTTTAGATCGTTAATGGACATAGTTTGAACAGTCCTATTTGGTCGAAACTTGACATCCCGCTTCAGTTTGATGTGTTTTATCTAATGAACTTAATATTGACCCACAATCTTTAGTGGTGGCTAAGATGCATTTTAATAGCTCTCACTTATGGTCCTTAACGATGTGTGTCAGTTCTATGTTTAAACTAAAGTGGTGAATTTGATCTATACCCTACGATCTTCAAATTGAATAGTTTTCTTTGATAATTGGGTGAGCTAGTTGATGAATATGAGTGTGATATGCGGAAGAATATGAGTATGATGTGCGGCATAATGACTAGATACAATTAAACTAATCAAATGATTAGGACTCTAATCACATATATAAGGTGATGCACAGTTAGTTTTATGAACAAACAAGTAAAAGGTGGGTTTTTGAGATGGATTTTCATATGTATGCTTAAGCTAATTTAAGTGTACATATTCATGTGTGTGTACACGCACCCGAAACCTCGGGTCATTACAAGCTAAATAAAAACCGATTGATGACACCCACTCGCGAGAAAAAAGCCTTTAAATATACTTTACAATAAAACCTCATGGGACCACGTCTTACAGATGAGGATTTTTCAAAAAAAATAAAAAAATAAAAAAAAATACGTACAATACCCCACATGGCTAGGCAATTCCTCATACTCCACAATGGATACCAATGCACAAGCAATAATTGATTTGGGGAATTTTTTAAATCTCAATTTTCCTCAAAATAACATGTGGAATATGAGACACCCAACCTGGACTTCCAGTACCATCTCAGATGTCCCAGACCGTATACTAAGCATGATTGACATGTCATAACCCCACTTTAATAGCAAAAAGGCTTTACTTAGCCAAAGTACTAAGCTCGAAGCCTCGTATTGTAGAAGAATAATTTGGAATGACTCTGGTCAGGTACACTTGTTCGAGTTAGCATACGATAATGCGTGAGATTCGTAAATTTGTAGAACACATAACCAACTACTCGTTACCCACACTACCACTGAGTGATCCCGAGGGACTATACATACATCTTGAACATACACATTAATTCAAATGGTTACCCTCGTAAGGCTCCAGAAATCGCAAAGGCTCTAATCATTACAAATTCTAACCTTCAAGACACTTTGGATGCATTCATATCAGTCAAGATTTGACGGCCTATGAAATCTACAAAAAGCACAGGGTGCAAGCCGCAATGTCTTCCTCATCCCTCGAGAGTCGTCTGGGTTAATCCTTGTCCAGATGGATATTTTGATCAAGGTACCATGACAAGCTAAGGTAGAATTGCACTATCCAAGGGGTGGGGTGTTGAGGGTCCAATATTACATATTGGACCCCATTTATTACTTGGTTTTATGAACATGATAATGCTTAATGTTCTATTTTAATCATGTTTGTGTTGCAAGGTGAATTTAAGAGCTTGGATTGAAATGGATGCTAAAAGCATGGATTTAATGCTCAATAATCACCAAGCCAAAGGTTGGATCTTATGAGACCAAGAATGAAGAACTCACATGCCAAAGATCCAAGAAAACCAAGTAAGGAATGAAGAGCATTGAAGACTTGAAGTGAAGAAAAGAAATCCTAAAAATCTGCCTCCTTCGACTAGTCTAAGCCCTCCCCGACCAGACGAAGGCTCCTGCTCGACTAGTCGAAGATTCCTTAACTCGAACTCAAGCGACAAAATCCTCTAAATTCCCACCATCCTTGACCAGTCGAAGGAGACCCTCGACCAGTTAAAGGTTGTCCTCGACTAGTCTAAGGTTATGCAAATTTTATGCGAACTGCATAAATTTGAGGCGGTTTTCGAATTTTTCCAAGTCAATGCGAAAGGAGGTGCTGCAAAACTATAAATAGGAGTCCCTAGGACGTTCCTAGGCATCAGGGTTTAGGGAGTGGAACAAAAGCATGGAGAAGCCATTGCCAAGAGTTTTTCTTCCTTTCCCTTAGTTGTTTTTATATTTTTCTTAAGAGTCTTTAGTTCAATCATATCTATGGTTGGCTAAATTTCTTAGTTAGGGCTAAGAGGTGAAGCTTGTAGTATGATTGGGATATTTTCTTTGTTTTGATTCATGTTTGTTGAACTCTCTTGGATTCTAGTTTGATTATAAGGAATATTTTTAGTTTTTAATGGTTTGTTGTGACAAATTACAATAGATCTGCGATAGCTTTGAATATCTTTTTTTTTCTGATTTGAGATTGTGAAATTAGTAAGTCCTGTTGTTCACCATCGTCCCTTGGGCATGGTAGGATGATGAATTCCTTCCTACCCTTCACAATTCTCTTATGATTGGTTGTAGGATTGGAAAATATTGTTGTTTGCCTTATCTCCTAGGCATGGTTAGGTGATGGAATCTTCCAAATCCTCACAACTCTCATCCATTGATGATTAGATCCATGAGAAGTTTAAAGATATGAAAAATCTCTTCTTATCAATTGGATAAGATAGGACTCTGATTCCATTTGTGTCCTTGAATCAAGCAAGGTAGCATCCTAAGAACCTACAAGTGGATCCTTGGAAAGCCTAATTCCCACCTTTGAATTCTTAAGTTTTAATTACTTTAATCACAATTACTCTCTTAATCACTTTAGAATTAGATTCACATCTTCTTCTAGTTCTAGTTCTAGTTACTTTCAGAATACACACAAGATTAGTCCATGTGGATTCGACCTTGGTCTTACCGAGATTATTACTACATCGCGACCTTACACTTGGGGTTGTGAACTTGGGGTTTCCACTTGCTTTGGCATTCGATTGTTTGTAACCTTTTTCAAAGAGGGGCATCTGTAGACACCAAGGACACTACTCCTAAACTAGTTGGTAAAGTCCTCGATAAAACTGCACCTAGCTCCCTTTAGTTGTTATTGGATAACAGAGCAAGTTTAGATATAGAACCCCTAGATCATCCCTAATAAGGTTACCGAACCTGATCCAAAGATTACCAACTCTTATCCCCCCGAAAGGGACACTTAGGTAACCACCTTTAGAGCTAACCAATTCGACCCATCCTAATAAATTTGAACTTACCTGTCGAAGGAAACCTTGAAAACTGTAACGTGTCGAAAATGGAAGCCGAGGTCCGCAAGAACTACCCTCAGATTCTTGAGGAGTACGAAAAAATACTAATTTCGAGGATGAAATTTTTCTTTAAGGGGGGTAGATTGTAACGTCTCGGAAAAATTCGTACAAAGACCCAAGTACCACCTCAGGCAGAAATCACTAAGGACCGAATCCTTTAGAAATTAGATGAAAATTGATTAAGTACTAAACTAAGTTATTTGGTGAATTCTCGAATCACTTTCAATACGAATTGCAAGACCCAAAACCAACAGAATCGCTAATGCTACATTACCTAAAAACCTAGGTCAATCTCAAAGCCTAGTTGCTCTTGGGAGAATCTTGAAACTCCGTATCGGACTTGGACCGTGCGTCGATAGTCCGATTATCGCGAAACTATACGATATGACTGCCTTACTGGGCTTGACAACCATCTTGGGAATCAAGTCCGAATAGTATCCAAAAACGCACAACTTGAGCCTGGAGCGAAGTGTGTGAGAAATGTGAATATCTTTAGAAAACAGACTCAAACTTAAGTAAATTGAGTCGTTCGCTTGTTGGCCAAATTTAAGGTTTCAGACCATCAGATTCTGACCCAACTACACCCTTGGATCAGAGAAATTTCCCTACACATGTTAGTGCACTTGTGGCCCTTATCGAGAGACGATGACCGTTGAACTGAAACTGGTACTCCGCGGTCGATCTACAAACATGATCGGACCGAAAACTTAACCTAACATAGATCCATTGTTAGGGGACTTTCACCAGACCGTATGCAGGAAATGGACCTCCAGATGAGCTCCGTTGGCCCGAATCAACCACTCTTTGGCTATAACCTAAGTATACCATGGCCCTGGGGCCATTGACATCAATTCTGGGCCTTTATGAGGGCCTTAATCCACCCCTCTCTCATTCCATACGAATTTTCAAACCCTAAGAGAGAGAAGAGAGAAAAAGAGATGGAAGGAGCGAGGAGAAGAGAGAGTGTTGAGATAGTGGCTGGGATTCGTTCCTGCCGCTCCATGTGCCAAATCATCCTGCCTGCATCGCTATACTGGTGATTCTAATTCCATTTTTGGGTAAGAAACTCTAACCCTAATCCATTTTAGGTATCCAAGTAGAATCGACGAAATATCTAACCTATTTCGTGATTCAGGTAGTTGTTGTGCCATAGACAAAGGCATAGTGTTTGAATTGAGTTCGATACAAGTTTACCGACGGAAGGTGTGGACTATAAACATTTAGGTTATGGTTTTCAAGGCTTTCAATGTCAGTTAATGATTTATGATTGACTTGACTGCTATCACATATGCTTAGATGCAATGTTTTTCACATATTACATATATATATATATGAACTATGTTGAAATTAATGCATTCCATGTGTTTGTTGAAATATTTGTATGAATATGGAATTATGATTTGTGCTTGCCATGATTGTTGTTTGAGAGTACATGATTGTCGTACATGTGGCAACTCCTTTGTGAAAGGATTTGCTATAATATACATTATAACCAATTTATTACATGTATGTGATATGTGTAGTTTAAGTGTTTGATAAAATGCCTAAATGAGAATATGCTTGTTGAAATGTTTTTAACGAGGATGTTGAGATAGGGTTCTTAATTACATTATCTATAGTTACATTTTCCTTCATGTAACCTATATCACTACTACGTGTTTTATGGTTGAAATGCCTTTGTATGATAACATGTATATTATGTATTTGTTAAAATGCTCAAATGAGGTTTATATTTGGATTGGTTGTCACATGTTGTCTTTGACTATCACATGTGAATGCTATTGCTTTGGAGTGTAATTAGGGCTACGATGTAGTCTAGGCAATCGTTAATGGTTTACGATCAGTGGTCGAACTGTTTTAGCCACGACAGATACGTTTGATGAATCTGAGTTGTATGGTGAGTATTGGTAGTGGTTAGGCCATGAGGAGTGCATATACTCTCCATGTCGATTAATTCAACGTACACTCGTACCAGTTGAGCTTGTCAAGTAACCCGATTGACCTAACGTATATTCACCATGTATGGATGCTACTGTTTGAATCTAAGGTACCACTTACCAGTGTAAAGCCCGTTTAACCTTGGTACCATGATCCGCTAAGACTCATGAGCCGAGCATGGTGGTATGGGATATCGTGGTCAAGCTGTCGGCATACGCTGGGGTGACGAGTCTCCCCGTAGTGTCCAGTGAGCAAACCAAACTCGTGAGCCGAATACGGTGGTATGGGACACTGTATTCGAGAGTCGACATACGGTTAGGTGACAAGCCTCTCGTAGTGACCTCGCGTATACACTAGGACTACGCTAAGGTGACGAGCCTTTCCGTAGTGACTTCGAGTATAAACTAAGCCTGCGTTGAGGTGACGAGCCTCTCTGTAGCGACCTGGAACTGCCATCGTATGCGACTAACTAGGATTGATGACCCTAGATGGAACATTATTTGGGTCAATGATATGAAGGGAGGTACCTTAGCTTCCTAAACCTACTATATGAATAGGTCTAATTAAGAACTTGGCTAATCACACACATGTACCGCATTGCATGTGCCTTTGGCGTTGGAGTTGAGCACAGCAGGAGTGTTGTAAGCGTGACTGTGAGATGATGTCGCAGAAGGAGTACAGGCAAGTGTATACATCATTAATACATACCATCCTTCCATTAAACAGAGTACTTAGGAATGCTTGTTGTATTGCTTTATCATTATTGCATGACTGAATTTATAACATGTTAACCTTTACCTTATAGCTCCACTGAGTTGATCACTCACTCCCACTCTGGGACGGTGTTTTAAAACACCAACCAAACTCTATTCTAGTTTCAAGTGATGTCAAGGCTTACGAGGCGGACACTTACTTTTACGACGATGAGGAGTTCTCCTACCTGCAACTCTCTGGCGGGTCTATGTAGACCTAGAGTTGCACCACCGGCACTACAGGGATATGGATTAGATGACATTATACTTTATCATTTTGTAAATTTTGAAATTATACATGTAATTATTTAACCTGGTGACATTCATACTTTGGGGACTTACAGCCACTTATATGTTCTATATATTTATCACAATCTTTCGCTTGCATAATTAAACTGTCTCTGGAGTATGATATGCTGATTTGGTATAATCCCACTCATGTTTAGTGCACTAATACAGACAACATTTAATCATTATTATCTATGTTGCATAAGTGATGCGTTGGAACTCGGGAGTTGAGCTTTTGCTCGACCTCCGATTTTCATGGTGTTACAAGTTGGTATCAGAGCATGATTTGGATTAAACTAGAACTAGTTTATGGTAACATGATATAGATTGATGTACTTTGACTTAGGAGGGAGCGTTAAAACATAGAGATAATCATAGGATCCCAAGTTTCGCCCGTCGGTGATCATATGACCGTTGAAGCAAAACTGACCGTAGAAACGAGACCCATATGCATCTATGATCATATAAAATGGCCTAAATCCTTTTCCAGACCATCTATCGATGGGTTTAAACTATAATTCGATGTATTCCACACTCCAATAACCCAAAGAGCGTGAATATGCACGATATCGGACCTGAAACACCTCAAACGGACTCGAGGGCCTAAACAGTGCAAATCGGGGGATCCAAAGTGGACCCCGCATGTTTTTAACACCCTCGGGGGGGATAGCATCACCCCTGGGGCCATGTGTCCAGTGGACAACGACGGTATCGCCCCAACGGTGAGGCCTCGCCGTCCATGGACAACGGGCCTGTCGGGCCACGTTGGGCCGGTCGGGCCGATGGGTGTACATGCTAGTGGGGCCCACGAAATTGTGTGGGACCCCTTATATCCATATCATTTGCTTCATTTCCTTGTCTTACACCCTCTCAAGCTTTCCAATCTCCCAAAAATCTCATTTTTCTCTCTCAAATCCTTCCTCTATTCTCATATCTTCTTCATTTTCTTCATTCCATACACACCTCCCACCATTCCTTTCAAACCCACCTCCTATCTCCCTCATTTCCTCCCATTTAAGCACACAAACCCTCATTTGTGTCTCAAAGATCTCAAGGCCCAATAATCCATCCTATCCCTCCATCTTGTTTCATTCAAATGGCTCTTTTCAAGCTCGTGGTAGTGATTTTCTCCTTTTCCACACTCTTTTCCCTCATGGGGAAGAAGAGGGCTTCCATGGATGAAGCCGAGCCTAGCCGCCCTACTCGTTCGAGGAGGCAGAAAGGCACCGAAGCAAGTTCAAGTGTCGATCGAGAGATCACGATGAAGTGGGATCTCAATCCCCAGCTTCCTCGAGAGAGAGAGAGCTCTACTAGGGGATATAGCACATGAAAGATTTCAAGGCCGTAGGGTTCTCTTCGAAGCACACGTGGACGAGAAACTATCTGGCAACGGATCTCTTATTGGACACCGGTTGGGGTCTCGTATTTGAGGGTAAGTCTCATGCAAATGAGAGCACTGTCTGAGCCTTCTACGCCCATATACGAGACCCACTATTAGAGCCCCTACAGTTCTTTATCCCCATGAGAAGGCGGGAAGCCATTGTCAACGTGGACCTGATAACCCGGATCATAGGGATGCCACGTGGAGAGGTTCATGCTAGTGAGAAGAACCTCAGGAGTGCGCATAAAAAAGATTGCCGCACATGATTTCTTTGTGGTTGACTGGTCCACTGGAATCCAGGCAATTACCTCCTGGCATCTAAGATGACTCCTGACTTCCGTCTGCTCCACCATATCTTCACAGATAACGTGTATCCTAGGTGGAGCAATCACAGCGAATGCACGCGTCTGATTGTAGACTTCCTATACCGTGCTGAGCAGGGAGACAAACTATGCCTGCCTATGTATGTACTACTACAAATAGTTCAGACCACGCGCTCTCCTAGGACAACCATTTCACTCCCCTTCAGCCAACTTATATGCAAGCTTGCTCGTGAATTTGGCTACAGACTTGGCTCAGAAAGGCTTACACCGATCCATTTCATCAACAACACTACTCTCAACAATATGAATATTGGGCCATGACAACGTCAAGCCCGACTCGATGAGATTGAGGATGAGACGAAAAGTGAAGAGGAAGAGAGTGATGAAGAAGGCGGAGTTGAGATAGAGGAAGAAAGTGAAGAAGAGGAAGAGCAGGAAGAAGAAGAAGAAGAAGAGGAGGAGGCCTAAGACTCTGATGAGGGCTCTCCTCCTGCTACATAAGCACCACCGCAATCGGGCTGCTATAGAAGCCCACTTAGCTCGGATTGAGGAGGGCTAGGACGCCCTGCGACAAGAGGTCAGTGAGACCCGGGCTAAGCTTGAAGAGGGTCAGGCCTCCATGAAACAGAAATTCAAGAAGGTGTCTCACACCTTAAAGGCTATCCTGTGTTGTCTGCAGGACAAGGGTGCTCCTCCTCCATCACCAGATTCTGACGGCTAGTCTTATGGTGTAGTCGTCTTTGGGTTTTCTTTACTTTCCTGTTTCCTGTGTTATCACCTTGATAGTCTTAGTAGTAGGGTAGGTTTGATGGTGTGTTTGGTGTTTAAGGCTTTGATTAGGTTAGCTCAAATGAGTTTCCTATCGTGATTCATGTAAAGCTATATCTCATGTATTGTGACATAGTTTGTTAAATGAAATGCATGCAACTCCTTTTGTTATGGAATGTGTAGAATGCTTGACAAATTGAGTATTGCCATGCTGAATCTAACACGTGTTACATCCTATTTTGTATAAAGGGGATGCCACCTAAGGCCACATGGAGTACGACACATTTTACACTTAGCGACTCGATTGACGAGGCACCTCCCCTCAGCGATAGCTATACGGACCCCAGTTTGAGCCTGGATCGCGAGACTATGCTGGATTCTCAGCCGGCCACTGGCCCCACTAATGGGCCAACACCTTTTGCACCACCGGTTCCAGAGCAGAACCATGCGTCTACTTCGGCACCTCACATGCATCAGGCTTCTCCTCCTGATAGGCTGGAGCAGATGATGCTCCTTATGTAGTAGCAACAGCAGATTTGGACCACTATTGCTAAGGCCCTTACCCAGAACATGATGTCACGCCTCAAATTCGGAAATCGGATTCACAGGAATCACGATCGCCGAGTCCGGTGCCGATAGCCTCCATAGTACCCCATTCTCGGCTCCTAACGTCCATACGCCAGATTCCGATCTTGGGATCCTACAAGGAGGATTTTGTTTTTTGTACATTTAACTCATAATAAGCATAACCACAAGATTACCCAATTCACAAAGGCAACATCATCATCACATATCCACTAATATAATCACTTGAGTACAATACTGAAAGGGAAATACATATATAAAATAAATCAAAGCTCCAGAAGACCGCTGTACGCTCCAAGCTCAATGCTACTGCAACCTAACATCACCTGCACGCATCTATCGTGCATAAGCTTATAGAAAGCTTAGTGGGTGGTGAAAGTGTGTGCATAAGGTAAGTGCCAAGTAAGCAATATCAGAGTAATCAGAGTAAGCAGAAATACTGATAAACATACAATCATACAATGTCAGAAACACTAGCAAGATCATAAATCATACGAAATCAGAGTAATACGAAAACATACTAATAGGCCCATAAATATCATCAATCTTATCCAGGCTATGCGACGTAGAAATATAATAAAAATAATATCATATGCTGATGAAGTAATGTAGATCAACTATGAAATGCGGAGACAATAAGCCAAATATCAGATGCCACTGATGCAATGCAATATACAAATCCTGATGAGTCTACAAATACCATCAGTCGTATCTAGGCCATATAATGCAGAAACATAGTAACTTAAAATGCTAAGTACTGCAGATGCAATGTAATATACGGTGCGAATGTAATGACCATGCTGGAGTGTGAAGTCGGGATGATAGTACGTAGTATCGTAGACTACGGGGTCCACCACAAAGGACTTCTATCCAAATCAGTCCCATACCTAAATTTGGATAGTCAGACTTAATGTGGTAAACTCCTAATCTCAGGTTACTTGTGCGCCCAACCGAAATCCTGGTCATGTGAAGGTACACGTAACAAATAGTTACACACCACCAGCCCGAGTGGATAGTGAAGGAATGAATGAATGAATATGCAATTCCTGCTCAATAAGTCCACATATCAGTACAGTTACTCTCTGAAAAATCACTGGGGTCTATTACACTCCAAACCAGGCTGTCGCCCCATCACGCGCAACAAGGTGAGTGAAAGAGACCTCACTATCTGCCTGCCAATATCGGGCCCAACTCGTCGATAGCGGACCCATTCCTCGAGCTGGTCAAACTCAGCCTAGCATTGCCCCCTCCTCTCGGGCAGGTAAGGCCGCACCCCCTTTCAACCAACCACGACACAGTGGGAGACGGGGCCTATCGGTATACGGCCCTCATGCGCTCATGCATCCACTCGGTCTAGACGTTAGAGCAACCTCTGGAACCAAGAGGGTTTAGGGACTTTCACCCAGAGATATCTATAGCACCCCATGTAGAACAAATTTTCGGTGTCCCATCTGGCCATCCACGAAATACCTGTGGAGGCTATGGCCCTGATGTCGCTAGGGCATATGGTGGTCATGTCACATAAATGCGAGATGCATGAGTCACACAGTCCAATCATGCATCAATCCTGCACATGCCGTGCTCTCATGTGGGGCAACTCTACCTATCAGGAAACCCCATGAACAACCTGCCCTATTGCATATACAATGGTCAATCACATCTCATACAAACATGCAGATGATGCGTATGGGCATGTATTATGATGCTATGATGTCACATATTCATAATCGGTATCAATAACCGGCATCAACAATCGGCCTCGACAATGTGGACATTTAACCAATATTGTCCCCAAGGAATGACCACATAGAGCCAAACATATAATGGGCCCATGGCCTCACACAAGGGCCTAATATACAACACAATGGGTCTTACTCAAGGGCCACATATACACAATAGGTAGACCCTGCTCATGGGCCTAATACATATCACAATGAGCCTTGCCCATAGGCCATGAATACATCATAATGGGCCTTGCCCATGGGCCATGAATACATCACAATGGCCTTACCCATGGGCCATGAATACATCACAATGGGCCTTGCCCATGGGCCTCAAATACAGGACATGTGGGCCCTACACATGGGTCTTGAATACATCAAATGGACTATGCATCATAGGCTTAATACATATCACAATGGGCCTCAACTACGGGTCACATATACATCATATAGGTCTCAACAATCGGCCTTGGCAATCGAATTCGATACTCAGAATCGGCCTCGATACTCGGCCTCGACAATCGGAATCGGCCAATACAATCGGCCTCGACAAATCGACACCGATAATCTACATCGATAATTGGCACCGATAATCAGCATCGATAATCAACACCGAGGACCGGTCACATAGACAAGACTAGGTCCATAGATGAACATCTGATCAACCATAATATAAAGATCAGTCCTCGGCCGTGGTTATATCAAATCTGGTAGCATGGAGCCATCCGTCCATGGTAAATGGGCCCCACTTATTTGGGTTAACCTACTAAGAGAATGATGAGAATGGGCTTGATAAGGCCTAAGGAAGGGTCACAATGTGGACATCTTACCATCACTGCCAAGCAATGTAGTCATTTAACCAACATTGCTCCCAAGGAGTGGTCCGCATAGAGTCAAACATAAGGTGGTCCCAAATATCCAACAAGTGGGCCTCAAATAGTCATCACAGGTGGGCTTTACACATGCAGCATGTGGGCCTACACATCACGGGGGGTCGATACATTGGGCTGCACCAATGGGCCTCATGTACAACAAGTGAGCCGCATCAATGGGCCGCACTAATGGGCCTCACATACATCATATGGGCCGCACTAATGGGCCTCACATACATCATATGGGCCGCACTAATGGGCCTCATAGGTGGGCTACAAATATATCAAGATGGGCCTCACAAGTGGGCCACAAGTATATCAAAGTGGCCTCACAAGTGGGAGCTTGGATTTCATCTGAAATCATCTCAATAGTAGCAGGTGCATCATGTGTATCACTGTACACATCATTCTGTGGGGCATATGGCCCACTAATGATGATCGGCACTATCCAAACAGTCTCCAAGTAGATCAGCACCATCCAAACATTGTCCAGCACTGTCCAGCACTATTTGGATGGTGTGGATGAAACAAACACATCAAGATATGGCAGTACAACACCGTCAAAATAGGTGGACGGTGTGGATGGAATACATATAACATGGTGTGGTCCATAGCACCGCCCAAACATGGTCTAGCACCGTCCAAACATTCTAGACAATATGGATTAAACAAATATCTCATGGTGGTGTCCCATCATCCAAATGATGGAAGGCTAGGATAAAACAGATACATCACACGTGAGCTCCACATGTTGGACAACATGTATGTACAACACATGCATCATGGGAATCCCACCGTCCAAGGGTCCAGGTGGTGGATGGGATTGGTGAAACATATACATTAGGTGGGGCCACGTGCTGTGACCCACCAGATATAATATTATATATATTATATATATACATCAGCTAGGACCACGTGATGTGCACCACCAAATATAATGTTTATATTAATATATACACCACACATATTTATTTATACATAGATACAGATATATATTACCATTCATGCAAACATCCAGCCCTGGACGTCATTTAACAGATGATCAGGATGAAATATATATGCCAGGTGGGTCCACACGTGTGGGACCCACCACACATACACCTTGTGATTAGGGCCCACAGAACTGAGGTCTTATAGCAGCTACAGCTGTTGATGGACGGTTGGATCTCATACAGCAGCAACTGGGGCCCACGGCTAGACAGAATGGATATAACACTTGCCTCATGTTCAGACCCACTGAACTTGCAGGCGTTAATACAGCAGCTGTAGAGCTGCTGTACACGGTACTTCAGCCAATCCACTTCATAAAAGTGGGTCCCATGTGGAGCCTACCATGATGTTTATTTTCCATCCAACCCATTAATAAGGTCACTCAGACCTGGGGCCGCAGTAATGTTTATTTTCCACCCAACCTAGGCCCACTGTAATATTTATTTGCCATCCAACTTATCATAAGGTCACGTGAGCAAGGGCCCACTCTAACATTCAATTTCCATCCACCCTGTTGAAAGGTCACGTGGATAAGGCCACTGCAATGTTTATTTGTCAACCAAACTTTTGGTACAGTTACATGGTCTTGGGGTCCACCGTGATGTATTTCACAAATCCAACCCATTCATTGTGTGTCCCACCAATTTAAGGGTCCAAACCGAGTTTCAGGTGGATCCAAGCTGCATGTGGACCCCATCATTTGATTCCATGTGGTTTGGCATACCACCGCATGAATGGTGATGGTGTGGGCCATCTGAGAACTGTTTATGGCTGATTTTTGGAACCAACGTATCAAAAAAGGGGACCTATTAAATGAACGGCATGGATGTAGAACATACATCATGGTAGGGTCCACAACTGGGGCCAGGGGGGCCCTCCCTATTTAACGTTGGACGTCCAGACTACTCTGGACATCAAGTAGCAAATGCATGCCATATATATATATTTATTTATTTATCTTAGGTAAGACCCACATTAACCAGATCTACTCCGTCCATTGTATGTGTCCCACAAAATTAGAGGTCCAAAACAAGTTTCAGTCGTATCCAAATTTCAGGTAGACCCCACCAAGTGATTTTATATGTTTTGGGCATATCTTCACATGATTTTATATGGTGTGGCCCACCTGAGTTCCGTATACGGATGATTTTTGGGGAGGCCACCTGGTCCGAGGGGACCCATCAAATGCATGGCGTTGATGTTCGAAAAGCATCACAGTGGGGCCCATAGCTAAGGTCGTGAGGCCAACCCGTTTGTCCACTAGCAACGCTTGCGCACGCTGCTGACAGCAGCAGCATGCCTCATTATTATTTTATTTTTATTTTTTTCTCGAGGTTTTTTTTATATGTGGGGCCCATGTCTTGAGAATCCACTCCACCCATTGGATTCTATGGCCCAAGAAGGATCAAACGAGTCCACTATAAAGTATGTTTTTGGCGGGTAGAGACATCAAGGTGGGTCCTAATGGATCTTAAAGGTAAAAAAATGTTGTTTCCCATGCCGGGGCCCGCCAGAAAATCGGATTGCGTTCATTCTTTGGTTCAATGCCTAAAATGGGCTTGGAAATGAAATGGATGGTGTGGATTCGATTTTTACATCAAGGTAGGGCCTACATGAGTAGCCTGCCTCAAAAGCTCTCCCCCTTTTTTTTGTTTTTTTTGGCAGAGAGTGCATTTCACTCTATTCACACTCGTGAAGGACCTCCAGCGTCCCACCGTGTACACATATTGTTCAAGGTGGGTCCCACGTGTATGTGGCCCACGTGTCATCAAGGTGGGTCCCACATGAACATGGCCCACCTGATGAGTCAGATATTGTGTTTTCTCATCATCCATAAGGTAGGGTCCACATGATTTGGATGGTTTGAATAAGACATACATCAAGGTGGGGGCCATCCGAGTGGGCCACACATCACACAAAATGAAAGAGAGAGAGAGAGAGAGAGAGAGAGAGAAGCACCCACCTTCCTTATTCCTCCTTGATGCTCCAAAGCTCCAATGGAGCTCCTTCAATGGTGGAGATGAGCTTTTTAATGGCATGATATGGGGGATCTAAGGTGAGAAAGGGCTAGGAATTTTGGAGAGCATGGGACGTCTAAGGTCTTGCTACAATGGTGGAAAATGGAGAATGAAAAAGGGAAGAGAGAGATGAAGGAGAGAGAGTAATGATGATAGCTCTCTCTCTCTCTCTTAGCTAGGTAATAAGTGTTTTGGGGAAAAGGGAATAATTATGGGCTAAGGTCATTATTACTTTGACTAGAAATTATGGATGGCTTAGGGTGATGTCACCCTAGCCTTGGGAAAAGTGCCATTGTGATAGGTGGGCCCCACCAAAACACAATCAATGGTCCAAATAGAGCGCGACCTATATCCTTTAATGTACAACTCGGATTGTTGTATAAGACGCGGCGTTGGAACCACAGCGACGATGCGGTCGCAATGACATAGGTCTTAGGTCAAGCCGACTCGGAATTATATGATGACACTCAAGGTCATGCACAAATGCTATCTACACGTCGCAGGTCACCGAAATTTGATTGGGAGGACCGTGGAAGCCTATGGAACGGTATGGGCTAGGATACGAGTCTCACACATGAGCATGGTTCTGCCTGCGTCACATATGCACCCTGCTGGGAATATGAGTTCCATCGGCCTATTTGAGTGATTTCAGCGCTTCCGACCTCCTATATTTACGGGTACTCACAGACCTAAGGAGGTCGAGTATTGCTTGACCTCATCTCTAAGATGCTGAAGTCGCTGCACTGCATTAAGGCAGAGTAGGTCGAGTTGGTCACCTACATGTTCGAGAAAGAAGCCAGTCTCTGGTGAGATAGCGTCCTACGGACAGTGCCTGCTACATACGTATGGACATGGGAAGCCTTTGAGGCTCGCTTCTATGGAAAGTATTTCCTTCTCACCTACCGCAATGAGGAGGGAGAGCTCCTTCACCTTCGACAGGGAGGGATGACTGTAGCGGAGTATGAGAACCGGTTCACGGAACTGGCCAGATATGCTCCCTTAATATTAGTAGACCAGCTGATGCGAATGCGGCGATTTTCTGAGGGTTTGTGACCTGAGATATGCTCGAAGATGTGTTGCGCTAGCATACTCAACTATGTTGACCTAGTGGACATGTCTCTGCGAGCTGAGCAGGACGGGGACAGGCTATCCCGCACACGTGTACTTACGGTTCCTAGGCCTCAACCGGATTTATCAAGTAGGCCGTTCCTCGGTAAGAGGCTGCGTGTAGATTCTCCTCCTTGGCTTACGACTCCACAGACACAGCCGAGGCAACCTGATATATGATGCACCTACTGCAAGAGGTCGGGCCATGCTGACACCTACTGTTTCACCAAGATGAGGGACAACGACTTTATGCCTCCTCAAAAGATCAACCGGCATATGCCACCAGCTATCTCAGCTCCACTTCTACATTCTGTATTACCTGCACAGCCTTCCTACAGGCCACCTGCACCTCGATTTAGGCTGCCTCAGTAACCTATGGCACCACAGCCGAACCGTTCTCAACAAAAGTGAGTACATGCGCTTGCAGCTGAAGCGTCTGAGTCAACAGCTACAGTGCCTTTAGCCTTTGAGATCACTGCCCACATCCAAGGTACACCCCTATTTCTATTAGTGGACACTGGGTCCACTATTTCTATGATATCATGTTCTATGGTCAAGTGCTTAGGGCTGAATACGACCCCTATGGTTGGGGTGAGAGTTATCGCGGCAGCAGGAACTTTTACAGATGCCACTAAGTTGTGTGAGGGTTGCTTGATAGATTTAGGGAGCAGAACGATATGCATTGACCTGATTGTCACCACGATATACCATTACGACGTCATCTTCGGCATGGATTGGCTTACTGAAATGAGGGTCGAGATCGACTGCGAGACCTAACTGGTGATGGCACACGGACCCGAAAATACGACCTTCACATTCCCCGTTCAGGTCAGTTGCCCCTTCTGGGTTCTTTGTTATTCTGTCCTATTGAAAGATCATAATGGTCCGACACTTGGAAACACACCTGTAGTTCAGGATTTTGCGGATGTGTTCAGGAAGATACCTGGATTACCTCCTCAGCGCGAGATCAATTTTACCATTGATCCAGCGCCTGGTGCGACACCTATATCACTACTGACTTATCGCATGCCTCCATGTGAGATGAAGGAACTGAGAAGACAGATCGATGATCTATTAGAGGTGGGCTTTATACAACCGAGTGTATCTCCTTAGGGAGCGCCCATGTTGTTCGTGAAGAAGAAGGATGGTTCTCTGCGATTGTGTAGTGATTATTGCAGGTTGAACCAAGTGACGGTGAAAAACAAGTATCTTTTGCCTAGGATAGATGATCTGTTCGATCAGTTGAAAGGGGCACAGTATTTTTCAAAGATTGACTTACAGTCAGGGTATCACCGGTTGCGCGTCAGGGATGAGGACGTGCAGAAGACAGTGTTCAGAACCAGTTTTGGGCACTATGAGTTCCTTATGATGTCATTTGGACTCACGAATGCATCGGCCGTGTTCATGGATCTGATGAACCGGGTGTTTCAGCCGTATCTGTACCAATTTGTCATCGTATTCATAGATGACATTCTGATATACTCTAAGAGTCGGGAGGATCACGTGGAACACCTGCGAGAAGTCTTTGATACTCTCAGGAAGAACCATTTGTTTGCCCAGTACAAGAAGTGCGACTTCTGGAAAGAAGAAGTCAAGTTCCTGGGACATATGGTGTCCAAGGAAGGAATAGCTGTGGACCTTGCTAAGGTGACCGCAGTTCAGGACTAGGAGCAGCCCGGTTCGGTTATTGAAGTGAGGAGTTTCCTCGGCCTGGCAGGTTACTACCGTCGATTCATTAAGGACTTTTCCAAGATAGCTAGACCGTTGTCTCAGCTAACTCGGAAGGACCTTAAGTTTACCTGGAATGAGAAGGCAGAAGCAGCCTTTCAGGAACTGAAGGACAAGTTAACGTCTGCCCCTGTGCTAGTATTGTTAGAGCAAGGGGTCAAGTAAACGTTATACACCGACGCGTCTCGTGTTGGTTTGGGTTGTGTTCCGATGCAGAAGGATAGGGTTATTGCCTATGCATCGCGATAGTTGAGAAAACACGAGGAAAAGTACCCTACACACGACCTATAGTTGGAAGCCATCATCTTTACATTGAAGCTCTGGAGACATTACCTCTATGGAGAGGAGTTCGAGCTCTTTTGCGACCACAAGAGCCTCAGGTACATATTCACGCAGAGGAACCTGAATATGAGGCAGCGATGATGGATGGAAACCTTGAAGGACTTCAAGTTCGAGGTCTCCTACCATCCTGGTAAGGCTAAACTTATGACAGACGCATTGAACAGCAAGAAGACGATAGCGTTTGTGGCGCCGCTGATGATCGACGAATGGAACATGGTAGAGTTTGTACGAGACTTTGAGCAAAAGCTTACGGTAGAGGAACCGTTCAAGAGCGTCGCACATATTCATGTTTAGCCACTTATTGACAACTAGATTATTGTGGCTCAGAAAGACAATGACCTATTGGCAAGGATGAGAGAGCAGGTGAGTGACAGTGAAGATTCAGAATGGAGAGTTGGTACGGATGGGGGTTTATGTTATCGTGGCCGCCTATGCGTCCCAAACCTTTATGACTTGAGAAAGGAAGTTCTCGAAGCTGCTCACAATTCAAAGATGGCAATGCATCTTTGTAGTACGAAGATGTATCGAGACATGAAGAGGTCGTACTGATGGGACAACATGAAGGCCCACATAGCAGATTATATGTCCCATTATCTCACGTGTCAGAAGGTCAAGGCAGAGCATCGCCGGCCTCCTGGACTGCTTCAGCCCATGCCCATAGCTAAATGGAAATGGAATTTCATCTCTATGGATTTCATTTCAGGGTTACCGAAGACAAGGAAGGTGCATGACTCCATTTGGATGATCATGGACAGGTTGACGAAATCGGCTCATTTTCTCCCTATTAGAGTCTCAAACTCAGCAGACGATTTGGTCAGGCTGTACATCAAGGAGATAGTGCATCTGCATGGAGTTCCTATGGAGATTGTGTCGGATCAAAACACGCGATTCACATCTATCTTCTGGACTCGTATCCAGGAAGCAATGGGTATGAAATTGAAGTTCAGTACCACGTTCCACTCACAGACAGAACAGGTGAATCAAGTGTTGGAAGATATGCTGCGAGCTTGTGTGCTTAATTTCAAGGATAGTTGTGATGACTGTCTTCCTTATGTTGAGTTCGCTTATAACAACAGTTTTCAGGCGAGTATCGGCATGGCCTTCTATGAAGCACTGTATGGGCGTCCGTGTAGAGCACCGCATTACTGGGCAGAGGTTGGTGAGAAGAGTTTGAGTGACCCAGAGTTAGTATAGGAGACCTCAGAGAAGATCGACATTATCAGGCGTTGACTCCTGGCGGCACAGAGCAGACAGAAGAGTTACGCCAATATGAGGCAGCGACCGCTAGAGTTTGAAGTTGGGGACCATGTATTCTTGAAGGTTTCTCCAATGAAGGGAGTCCTCTGGTTTGGAAAGAAAGGAAAACTCACGCCGAGATTCATAGTCTCATTCCAGATACTAGATCGAGTGGTTGTGGTAGCGTACCGTCTTACTTTACCCACACCACTCGCAGGCGTGCACAACGTATTTCACGTATCTATGTTGAAGAAATATGTTTCTGATCCTTCTCACATTATCAAATGAGAGCAGGTACAGTTGAGTAAGGATGTTACTGATGTACTGCGACCGACACGTATTCTAGACCAGAAGGAACAGGTGCTGCGTAGTAAGTTTATCTCGCTTGTGAAGATGCTTGGACACACCACACTAAGGAAGAGGCTACTTGGGAAACGGAAGCCGAGGTCCGCAAGAACTACCCTAAGATTCTTGAGGAGTACGAAAAGGTACTAAGTTCGAGGATGAAATTTTTTTTATGGGGGTAGATTGTAATGTCTTGGAAAAATCCGTACAAAGACCCGAGTACCACCTCAGGCAGAAATCACTAAGGACCGAATCCTTTAGAAATTAGACAAAAATTGATTAAGTACTAAACTAAGTTAATCAGCGAATTAGCTCGAATCACTTTCAATACGAACTGCAAGACCCAAAACCAGCAGAATCGCTAACGCTACATTACCTAAAAACCTAGGATCAATTTGAAAACTTAGTTGATTTCGGGAGCATCTAGAAATCCGTATCGGACCTGGACTGCGTGTCAAAAGTCCGATTACCGCGAAACTATACGATTATGACCGCCTTACTGGGCTTGACAATCATCTCGGGAATCAAGTCCAAATAGTATCTAGAAACACATAACTTGAGCCCAGAGCGAAGTGTGTGAGAAACATGAATATCTTTAAAAAATAGACTCAAGTGAATTGGGCCGTTCACTTGCAGGCCAAATTTAAGGTTTCAGACCATCAGATTCTGACCCAACTACACCCTCGTCTCTCAGAAAAATTTTCCTACACATGTCAGTGCACTTGTGACCCTTATCGAGAGACGATAACCGTTGAACTGAAACTGGTCCTCCGCGTTCGATCTACGAACCCGATCAGACCAAAAACTTAACCTGACATAGATCCATTGTCAGGGAACTTTCACCGGACCGTATGCAGGAAATAAACCTCCAGATGAGCTCCATTAACCCGAATCAGCCACTCATTGGCTATAACCTAAGTATACCATGGCCCTGGGGTCATTGACATCAGTTCTGGGCCTATATAAGGGTCTTAACTCACCCTTCTTTCATTCCATACGAATTTCCAAACCCTAAGAGAGAGAAAAAGAGAAGGAAAGAGTGAGGAGAAGAGAGAGTGTGTGTGAGATAGTTGCTAGAATTCATTCCCGCCGCTCCACGTGCCAAATCATCCTGCCTACATCGCTATACCGGCGATTTCGATTCCATTTTTGAGTAAGAAACCATAACCCTAATCCATTTTAGGTATCCAAGTACAAGAATCGACGAAATAGCTAACCTATTTCATGATTCTGGTAGCCGTTGTGCTGTAGACGAAGGCATAGTGTTCGAACTGAGTTCGATATGAGTTTACCAACGGAAGATGCGGACTATAAACATTTAGGTTATGGTTTTCAAGGCTTTCAATATCAGTTAATGATTTATGACTAACTTGATTGCTATCACATATGCTTAGATGCGATGTTTTCCGTGTATTACATATATATATATATATGAACTATGTTAAAATTAATGCATTCCATGTGTTTGTTGAAATGTTTGTATGAATACGGAATTATGATTTGTGTTTTCCATGATTGTTGTTCGAGAATACATGATTGTCGTACGTATGGCAACTCCTTTTGTGAAAGGATTTGCTATAATATACGTTGTAACCAATTTATTACATGTATGTGATATGTGTAGTCTAAGTGTTTGATAAAATGCCTGAATGAGAATATACTTGTTGAAATGTATTTAACGAGGGCGTTGAGATAGGGTTCTCAATTACATTATCTATAGTTAAAGTTTCCTTCATGTAACCTATATCGCTACTACGTGTTTTATGGTTGAAATGCCTTTGTATGATAACATGTACACTATGTGTTTGTTAAAATACTCAAATAAGGTTTATATTTGGATTGGTTGTCACATGTTGTCTTTGACTATCACATGTGAATGCTATTGCTTTGGAGTGTGATTGGGGCTACGATGTAGTCCAGGCAATCGTTAATGGTTTACAATCGATGGTCGAACTGTTTTAGCCACGACGGATACGTTTGATGAATCCGAGTCGTACGGTGAGTATCGGCAGTGGTTAGGCCATGAGGAGTGCGTATGCTCTCCATGTCGATTATTTAACGTACGCTCGTACCAGTCGAGCTTGTCAAGTAACCTGATTGACCTAACGTATGTTCACCATGTATGGACGCTACTGTTTGAATCCAAGGTACCACTTACCAGCGTAAAGCCCGTTTAACCTTGGTACTACAATCCACTAAGACTCATGAACCGAGCATGGTGGGGGACACCGTAGTCAAGCTGTCAGCCTACGCTGGAGTGACGAGCCTCCTCGTAGTGTCCAGTGAGCAAACCAAACTCATGAGCCGAATACGGTGGTATGGGACACTGTATTCGAGCTATCTGCCTACGATCAGGTGACGAGCCTCTCGTAGTGACCTCGAGTATACACTAGGACTACGCTAAGGTGATGAGCCTTTCCGTAGTGACTTCAAGTATAAACTAGGCCTGCGCTGAAGTGACGAGCCTCTCCGTAGCGACCTGGAACTGCCATCGTATGCGACTAACTAGGGTTGACGACCCTAGATGGATCATTGTTTGGGTCAATGATATAAAGGAAGGTACCTTAGCTTTTCAAACCTACTGTATGATTAATTCTAATTAAGAACTTAGCTAATCACGCACATGCACCGCATTGCATGTGCCTTTGGCGTTTGAGTTGAGCATAGCAGTAGCGTTGCATGCGTGACCATGAGATGATATCGCATATGAGGTGAGGGCCCACATAAATAGGTGACATCAGTTCAGTAACAAGTCTCACTACTCAACGTGTGCACTAAATCCCAAATGGAAACAGAAGCGGATTATTTACTCCCCCTACCGCCAGCTCGGTGGTGGTGGTCAGTGCTCTGTGGGCCCACCATGATGTATGTGTTTCATCCATTCCGTTAATCTATTTTTACATATAATTTTAGGGCTTGATCCCAAAAATGAGAGGGATATAAATCTCATATGGACCACACCACAGAAAAACAATGGTGATTGGATATCCATCATTAAAGTCCTCCTAAGGCCCACTGTACTGTTTATTTGATATCCAATTTGTTGATTTGGTCATAAATACCCAGATGAAGGGAAAAACAAAGATCAGCTTGATCCAAAACTTTTATGGCCCCCAAAAAGTTTTTAATGGTCAACGTTCATTCAACACTATTTCTTGTAATGTGGTCCACTTGAGATTGGATTATACCTCATTTTTGGTCTCATACCATAAAATGATCTAGAAAAATTGATGGATGACATGGATGAAACACATACATCATGGTGGGCCCACATAGCACCGAGTGGCGGGGGAGTAGCCAATCTGTTTCCAATGGAAACCGTCTAATAGACGCGGATTTACAGGGGAAAGCCTTTTGTATAAAGTTCCACTGTTGGGATGTAAGGTGGGGTCCACCGTGATGTTTATAAGAAATCCAATCCATTCATCCATTTTTAGAGCTCATTTTAGGACATGTAGCAAAAAAGTAGTATGATCGAAAACTCAACTGGGTCATACAAGATGAAACAGTGGAGAAAGAAATTCCCACCGTTGAAACCTTCCTAGGCACCTTGATGTTTATATGCCATCCAAACTGTTTATAAGGTCATTTTTTACTGGGATGAAGTGAAAACACCAAAAAATTAGACCGAAACAAAACTTTTGTGGCCATATAAATATTTCAATGGTGGTCACTAAATCCCCACTGTTTCCTCTCATGTGGCTTATTTGAGCTTTGTATACACCTTAGTTTTGGTTTAATGTCCTAAAATGATATATAAAAATGGATGAACGGGTTGGATTTATCACAAACATTGCAGTGAACCCCATCCAGAATCCTTGCGCAGGAACTTACTGCAAAAGGCTTTGACAGGAAATCCGCGTCCCGTGTATATTGTCTCCATTATACTTCTTACTAAATGTAATTTTTTAATATATTAAAAGAACTGATAATGTGACACTTACAATGACGTGGACCAATGAAAATGCTGGACTCAGGGAGTCCCTGACTCAAGGAAACACCGGATCCACACTCCTTATTAATACGTGTTTGGACAGTTGAATTTCATGAGGTCTATAAATGTGGCTTAAAAAATAAAATTACATGGCACCCTAAAATTTATGAGTCCCACTGTGAATCTATGCTGTCCATCTATTCTACTAGCTCATTTTAAGGCATTAAGCCTAAAAACGAAGCATATTATAAGCTCGTCACAAGGCAATTATAAGGGATGATAACATCCACCATTAAAAGCAGAATTTTGTGTAGGGTCCTTATCATCCACACCGTTTATAAAATCAGATAGACATGCATGAACCATAAACATGAAGATCAGCTTGATTCAAAACTTATATGGCTCAAGAAGTTTTCAACGTATCTATCACCCACACCGTCTATAGGGTCAGCGAGACATGCGTGAGCAGTAAACACCAATATCTTGATTCAGAACTTTTATAGCCTAAGAAGCTTTCAACGGTGACTATTCAACTCCCCTATAATGTGTAGTGTGGTCCACATGCGCTTCAGATTTGCCACATGTTTTGGCTGGTGCCCTGCAATGAGCTGATAGAACGCATAGAAGGTGTGAATCATACATATAAATCATGGTCGGCCCATTAATTTTATTTATTTTGTTCTTCGCCACCTCGATTTTTGTGAAACTATTATGTCAAAATCATTCCATACTGTATTTTTTATGGTAAATAATCATTGCTCATTTACATGCAACCATTGTATCGATCCCTAGAGAGGGTGGCTAACATGGAGTGTGTGTTCTGACATGGGTGTGTACTACTAAGCTAACCCAAAAAAAAAAAATGAAGAAAAAAAATAAAGAAAAAAAGAAAGAAAGAACGAACAGGTCTTTAGTAGCCACCGCTCAATTGATAGCAAAGTCTAAGGGCCTGTTTGTTTTTTTCAGCTAAATTGTAATTACCATGTAAATAGGTAATAATTGTTTTTTCTACTCAATTGTAATTACCATGTAAATAGGTAATAAGTATTTACCTAGGTAATTACAACATCTTTCCCCTCCTGCAAACATGACAAGTTATTTTTTAACACTTAAATCGAGAATTTTATAAAATTAATGTGGGGCTTATCGTGATGTATGTGATTTATCTATACCGCTCATTTGTTATGTCAGCTAAATTTAGGGCATGAGTAAAAAAAAAAGTGGCAAATCCAAAACTCAAGTGGACCATACTAAAGGAAACAACGAGAATCAAACGGCTACAATTAAAAACTTCTTAGGGCCCGTAAAAGTTTTGGATTAAGCTGATATTTGTGTTTTCCTGTGTGACCTTATGAATGAGTTAGATGATTAAAAAGAAAAAAAAAAAAAAAAAACCTCAATGTGGGCCCAATGAAAAAATAACTTTCAACGACTGACAATTTAAGGCCACTATTTCCTTTCATGTGGGCTAATCGAGCAATAGATCTGCCTTATCTTTCGGCTGGTGCCTTAAAATGTCAAATAAAATAAATGGACGGTGTGGATATATCATATACATTATGGTGGAGTTCACATATTTAAGTCAACACTTTTGTATTGAAAATATTACTCTCACATTTTCAAGGAAGGTGTAAAAATAAAAAATAAAATTACTTATTTACAAGTGTCACATAAAATTGGAAATAGATTGGCTACTCCCCCTTACACCAGCCCCGTGGTTGGTGGTCGGTGCTCCGTGGGCCCCACTATGATGTATGTGTTTCATCCATTTTTTATAGATCATCTTATGGCTTTATTCTAAAAATAAGAGGGATATAAATCTTTGGTGGACCACACCACAAGAAAACAATAGTGATTGGATATCCATCATTTAAATCCTCATAAATCCTCATAAGGTCGACTGTGCTGTTTATCTGACATCCAATCTGTTGATTAGGTCATAAAGACCTAGATGAAGGGAAAAAAATAAATTATCAGCTTGATCCAATACTTTTATTGCCTTGAAAAAGTTTTATGGTCAACGTTCATTCAACACTGTTTCTTGTAATGTGGTCAATTAAAAACTTCTTAGGGCCCATAAAAGTTTTGGATTAAGCTGATATTTGTGTTTTCCTATGTGACCTTATGAATGGGTTAGATGATTAAAAAGAAAAGAAAAAAAAAAAAAAAAAAAACATCAATGGGGGCCCAATGAAAAAACAACTTTCAACGATTGACAATTCAAGGCCACTGTTTACTTTCATGTGGGCCAATCGAGCATTAGATTTGCCTTATCTTTCGGCTGGTGCCTTAAATTGTCAAATAAAATAAATGGACAGTGTGGATATATCATATACATTATAGTGGAGTTCACATATTTAAGTCAACACCTTTGTATATAAAATATTACTCTCACATTTTCAAGGAAGGTGTTAAAAAAAAATATATACTTATTTACAAGTGTCACTTAAAATTGAAAATGAATTGGCTACTACTCTCCCTTATACCAGCCCCGTGGCTAGTGGTCGGTGCTCCATGGGCCCCACCATGATGTATGTGTTTCATCCATTTTTATAGATCATTTTATGGCTTTATTCTAAAATAAGAAGGATATAAATCTTAGATAGACCACACCATAGGAAAACAATAGTGATTAGATATCCATCATTTAAATCCTCTTAAGGTCCACTGTACTGTTTATCTGACATCCAATCTGTTGATTAGCTCATAAAGACCCAAATGATGGGAAAAAATAAATATCAGCTTAATCCAATACTTTTATTGCCTTGAAAAGGTTTTTAATGGTTTACGTCCATTAAACACTATTTCCTATAACATGGTTCACTTGAGATTGGGATATACCTCATTTTTTATGTAATACCATAAAATGACCTATAAAAATATATAGACAGTATATTTTTATATAAATAATATAGATGAAACACACGTATCATGGTGGGCCCACGGAGTACCGAACACCGGCCATTGGCCGGTGGCAGGGTAAGTAGCCAATCCGTTTCCCTAAAATCAAATAGGCGCGTCCACGAACGCATTCCCCGATGTTACATGTGACCCCTGCATTACGGTGAGCAGATTACGTGGTGATGGGGACCTGACTCGGTGAGATTTGACTTGGCCACGTGTTGATGTTAGAGGTTGCGGCAATCTCAACGTCGGCAAACGGAATATATGTGGTGGCCTGGGCATGTCTTTTCGAAAACTTTCTTTGCCAGACCTCACCTTTTAGCCTTTTTAAGGATTATGCGGGGCGCGGATTTCTTTCGCAGGAAGTTCCTGCACGGGGAACGCAGATGGGGCTCACAATAATGTTTGTTGGGAATCCATTCTGCCCATGTGCTCTGTGAGCTAATTTTAGGAGATTATACTTAAATTAAATAGGATCTAAGACTCAAGTAGGCCCTACCAAAAGAAAAAATATTTAAAAAAATTTCTACCGTTCAAATCTCACTATATTTGACAGTGATGTTTACATGCCATCCACATCATTATTAACATCATTCCTACTAGATGAACTGAAAACACAAATATTATCGTGATTCAAAACTTCCGTGGCCCCACGAATATTTCAACTCTCGATGTTTAATTATCATGTTTTCGGCGCACTTGAGCATCAGATACGATTCATCTTTGGTCTCATGTCCTAAAATGAACTCACACAATGGATGGACGGTAAGGATATCTCACAAACATCCCAGTGGGCCGCATGTGCGTTCCCAGCGCGGGATCGAAAGGAAATCCGCGTCCGATTATGTGAGCGGTTTCTCTTTTAACTTTAACTCGTCGGGACAACCAAATGCAGTACTGTCTCCCTCTCGAGCATCTCTGCCGTTTCTCTTTTCACTTTTAACTCGACAACCGAAGGCAGTACTCTCTGTGTCAGCATCTCTGCCGTTTTTCTTTTTCTTTTTATTCGTCAGCACAACCAAATGCAGCTCTCTCTCTCTCTCTCTCTCTCTCTCTCTCTCTCTCAAGCATCTCTAGCGTCTCTTTTGATTTTAATTCGTCAGGACAACACACTAGTTTTGTATATTTATCTTCAAAATGACCGTGACAACCCCCTCCTGCCACCCATGTTCGTGTACCCGATATCCATGTGTTGTGGGAAATATCTCGTGAATCATCTTCAATGACCATTTTCTAACCGTACAATCGGTGGCTGCAATTTGGCTGGTTAAAGAGTGAAATAGTGATCGGTCCATTCAAACCCTCAAAAAGTTAAAAGATTGTTCCATGATTTTTATACCGTGTTCTCTCGGCAACTGATTCTACGATTTCAACAGCCTAAATTGGTTTAGGAACCATGTTACTGTTGTACCCTCTTTCTGGCCGTTCGGGAAGAAGCCCATAGAAGGCAGCATAGCGAATAAAAGGCGACATAGAGCATCGCATGAGGAATAAGAGGTGGATGAAAAAATGATGCAGGAGGGATATGATGAGGCAATCGATCACCATCTTCCTCAGGGAATAACTACTCCGAGATCTATGGTGCTCTATGCACTCTTTACAGTTTCCTCGAATTCACAAAGGATAAAATAAAAATAATTTCTAATAACTTTAAAAATAAATTGATTGATAATAAAAGCAAAATTACAACCCTTTAAATAATGAGCTCAAATCTAAGATAGTGTTTTAGAGTTGAACTCAAACTCAAGCTCCCTAAAAAACTGTGACTTACTATTAGTAGTAAACTGACTATTGATAAAGGATCTCCATTCCTACTAGACTTCATGGTTTTCGGCCAAAAATAGTTAGTGTCCAATTTGGCCTAACCACGTTATTTTCCTAATTTTTCTAAGCCCTTTTTATGTTGGGCATGACTCATACAACTTAAATGATCAAAAGTTATATGCGAACTCAAACTTACTATTTATAGTAAAAATGAAAATAAAAGGAAATTTTTACCATCGATTTGATGGAATCTCGGAAATCCGACATGGGCAACCTGGCGTAGAGAGGTTGGTTGGCTAAAGCAACTTCTCCTACCCCAAAATCATATATGATATATTGATAAACTCATCCCGATTTGCGAGATACGGCTGTTTTAAGGTTCTCACAATCCTGATCATCTCAGCCTCTAATCGGGCCTTCTCCAATTCATCTTTGCCATGAAAGTGTTTGCGACCCGCTCTACATCAAAAGATCTTCAAGATACTTGGAGCATTGTTTGCAGAATTATAGCTGGCATAAGTCTAATTTTACATGTCATTAGATGGTCGATGAAGTAATGCAGACAAGTTATCCAAAAGTTTTAACGAACGAGGAAAGAAACATGATCAAACAGTTCAAGATATAGAAAGCTACAGAGAAATACAGAACTTAGCTGACAGAAGAGGAACATGCACAAAAGAGAAACGTAATAAAAGGAGAATCTAGAGGGAGGCACTTAAACTACGGTAACTGTTGGAGTAATGAAAGAAGCATCTGGAAGAATAATGTATATATTAGAGCTCTATAAATAGTAGATGAAATCTACAAAGCAATCATCTACAAACCCAATACAATCCAACATCTAAATCAAATCTATTTATTTTTTATTTCATCTATCCTAGGCGTAATGTTAATCAAGTAGCGATAATTCTTAGCTAAGTTTTTTAGTTGTAATCTAAAGTTATGCTCATACGCTAGATTTATCCTTTATCCAATATCATATAATTCTTTCAAGAGACATTCTTACAGTCACTCCTAGTGACTGATTGTGAGTTTATTTTTTTCCTTTTGTTTGATTTGCACTAATATATTGAAAGTCCTTTCTTATGGAAGGCAAAGTGCAACCCATCTTAGAAGGAAGAAACCCACCTCCAACCATCACCTGATCATTATAAACTTCTTCAAGTGGTTGAGTAAGTGATCGATCTTCTCAGACTCTGGTCATATACATTCATATAATACATATATGCTTTAGTTTATCGGTTTGGATCGAGTTGTTATATTAATTCTTGCACACCAGCACACGTTACATGTGATAGGAAACAAACCGAGTGCTAACAATTTTGGTACGCTCGATGACACTAATAAACTACTTAGTTGTTATCAATATTCATTTTTCACTAGCCATGTAAAAGGGAGAATTTTGGCACACATGGTGGGACAATTACAAAGTATACTTGTCAGGCCCGCATCCTAGTGACCATTCCATTCCTTAGAATCCCGCGGTCCTCTCGGTCGAATTTCGGCGACCCATGACCCCTAGATTGCATTTGCGTGTGACCCTAAGTCATACCCTGTCAACCCGAGTCAACCCAGCCCGAGACCTGTGTCACGCCTCAAATTCGGAAACCAGGCTCACAAAATTTTTGATCACCGAATCCGGTGCCAACAGCCTCTGTAGTGCCCCATTCTCAGCTCCTGGCACCCATACGCCAGGTTCCGATCCTGGGACCTTACAAGGAGGAGTTTTAGTACGTATATTTATCTTGTAAGAAGCATAACTACAAATTTACCCAAATCACAAAGGCAACATCATCATCATATATCCACTAATATAAATAGTTGATGATAGTGCTGAAAGGAAAATATACATATATCGAAAATCAAAGCTCCAGAAGACCGCTGCACGCTCCAAGCTCAACGTTGCTGCGACCTAATGCCACCTGCACGCATCTATCGTGCTTAAGCTTATAGAAAGCTTAGAGGGTGGTGTAAGTGTGTGTGCAAGGTAAGTGTCAAGCATACAATATCAGAGTAATGCGAAAACATGCTAGTAAGTCTATAAATACCATTAGCCTTATCCAGGCTATGTGATGCAAAATGATAATAAGCCAATATCATATACTAAGAAAGCAATGTAGATCAGCTATGCATTGCGGAGACATAGTAAACCAAATATCATATACTGAAGATACAATATAATATGCAAATCCTGACGAGTTCACGAATGCCGTCAACCTCATCTAGGCCATATAAACGTAGAAACGTACCCAACAGGATCGTCGCCCACTGGATGCACAACCATGCAAGTGGAAGAGACCTCACTATCCGCCTGACTAGTAATCAGCCAATATTTACCCAGCACATCTATAGCGGACCCATTTATGAGCTGGTCAAACTCAGCTTAGCTATGCCCCCTACCCTTGGGCAAGTAAGGCCACACCCCCTTCCAATCGACCATGATATAGTGGAAGACGCGGCCTACTAGTATTCGGCACTCGGGCGCTCATGTATCCACTCGGTCTAGACGTTGGATCGTCTCTTAGCCACGGAGGTTTAGGGAATTTTACCTAAGGACATCTATGGCACCCCATGTAGAAGAAGATTTTCGGTGTCCCATCTTTCCATCCACGATATGCCTGTGGAGGCCACGACCCTGATGTTGCTAGGGCGTACAGTAGTCATATCCCAAAATGCGAGATGCATGAGTCACATAGTCCAATCATACATCAATCTTGTGCATACCGTGAGCTCATGTGGGAGGACTTCACCTATCAGGGAGTCCCATAAATAACCTACCCTGCGGCATATGCAATAGTCATCCATATCTCATAACGAACATGCAGATGATGCGTATGGGCATGTATTATGATGTTATGCTATCATATACTCATGATCGATATCGATAACGGCATCAATAATCAGCATCAATAATCGGCCTAACAAAGGGCTTAAGGGAAGGTCCCAATATGGACATTTAACCATCATTGCCCATCAATGTGGACATTTAATCAACATTGCTTCTAAGGAGTGGCCTTCATAGGGCCAAACATACAATGGGCCCATAGCCTCACACAAGGGTCTTATACACAACATAATGGACTGCAAACAATCTCAACGGGCCTCATACAATCATAATGGGCCTTACCATATGAGCCTCACATATCACAATGGGCCACATCATATGGGCTTCATATACAACACATCGTGCCTCATCATATGGGCCTCATATACATCAAGTGGGCCGCATACACGGGCCGCACCAATGGGCTTCATAAACATTAAGTGGGTCACTTCAACGAGCCATACCAACGGGCCTCATATACATCAAGTAGGCTGCATCAACGGGCCACACCAATGGGCCTCATAAACATCAAGTAGGCTGCATCAACGGGCCACACCAATGGGCCTCATATACATTAAGTGGGCTGCATCAACGAGCCGCACCAATAGGCCTCATAAACATCAAGTGGGCCACATCAATGGGCGGCATAAATATACAATACATGCATCACGGCGGGCCGAACAAATGGATGGATGATTTGTATAAAACACACACCATGATCGGCTCACATAAACATGCATCGAGGTGGGTCCCGCCCGTCCAGAACGGTCGGACGGCGCGGCTGAAACACATAGAGCATGGTGGTTTCCACCATCCAGGCTGCTGGACGGTTTGAGTAAAATACATAAATCATGTGGGGTCCACCATTCATCAAGGTAGGCCCCAGACACACGTGGCAGGATGGTGGCATGGATAAAACACTTACATTATGGTGGGGCCATGTGCTGTCAGCACGTACCACATTAAGTGCATCCCCACCATTCCAAAACCCCTGGACGGTGGAGGAAAAATACATAAATCATGGTGTGGCCCACCGTCCAGCTATTTGGACGATGTGGACCAAACATATACATCAACGTGGGTCTCAGCTGCCCACACGTGCCAGGCAAGTGCATCCAGCACCGTCCTTTACTGGATGGTGCAAATGAAACAGATACAACATGGTGGGCCTTAGAACTTGCCGACGTCAATACATCAGTTATTTTGCTGGTGTGGGGTGTTGAGACTCAAATATTACATAATTTTCCCCATTTATATCTTGGTTTTATGAACATGAATCAACTTAATGTTCTAATTTACTTATGTATGTGTTGCAAGGTGAATTTTAGAGCTTGGATTGAAAATGGGTGCTAAAACGTATGGATTTGATGCTCAAGAATCACCAAGGCAAGGGATGTATCTTAGGAGACCAAGATTGAAGAATTCACATGCCAAAGATTCAAGAAAACCAAGTAAAAAATGAAGAAAATTGAAATTTTGAAGTGAAGAATCCTGAAATTGTCCTGAAAAGTGTATTCTGAAGCTCTGAGGTCTATTTTGAAAAATTGCGTAGCAAGAAATCTATTTTAAACAGACTATGCGGCGAGAAGTCTATTTTAGGAAAATACGTATATTTGAGGCGGTTTCTAGGGTTTTTCAACTTTGTACGAAAATTGGAGTTCCCTACTTATAAATAAGGCTTCCTGGGGCATTCCTAAGCATCATTCAAGGCATCCCAAAGCAAAATTTAGGGTTTTTAAAGAGTTTTTAATTTTATTAGAGTTTTATAAGATTTTTTTTTAGATCTTTTCTATTTACGTTTATTTCTTTCTTATTTTAATTATGTTTTTCTAAATTCATTCTAGCCCAAGCTAGAAGGAAAGCACATGGGTTTAATAATTCTTTAAGATTATGATGACTGATTGTTTTAATGATGAGAAGAATGGTTTGTGTATATTATCTATTATTTAGGTTTTATTTTTTATTCTCTTGTGAGATCCATATGTTTCCATCATATGAGATCCACATTGATGGATAGGCTTACCCTAGATCAATCAGATTTCCTAGATAGGAGAGGTTCTCAACCTGTTATATTTCTTTGATTTTCATTATCTCATTGATATTAAATTCTTAAAATCACTGATGCTTGAGAATATATATCAATGGTGCAAATCCATGATTTTCTAATATTTTATGTCACTTATTATCCAAGTCATCATGATTTTGGAACATTAACTTATGTGTGGAACTTTGAAGCTTGGGTGTCGTTTTAATTCAGTTGAATTACATCCATTCAAAGATCCCAAAATCAAATCATCAGTTTAGTTTTTATTACTTAGTTGGTTTTGCATTTGATTTTCTCCTTCTCGCAATTAATCTCCCTGTGGGATCGACCATGTATTCATAGGATATTACTTACGAACCTCTGCACTTAGAGACAATCAATTATACTTTTGGCGCTGTTGCCGAGGAGAGACTAAGATAGATCAAGTCTATGCAAGATAGTTAAGGTAAGTTTTCTTCTAGGTAAGTTCTCTTCTAAACCTTCCAAAATTTATGTAGATTTTTTTTCTTTTTTTCTTTTTCTTTGAAAGTAAATTCAGTTGGGTCTTTCAAGCACTAACTATGACATAAGGTTACCCTGCTTGAGATTTTATCACCCAAGTGCTATGGTTATCCTACAGTTGTTGTTTGATTATAAAGATCATCCGTTGAATCTATTTTCCAAATTAGCATAGTTTAATTTCTGCATTAGTTTTACTTTTGTTGATTTATTTATTTATTTATTATTATTTTTTTCGTGGAAACCCTCATGGTCAGCCCTGCCGCCTGGGTAGTTGATTTTTTTTGCTTTGTGGACTTAACCCTCATGGTCGGCCTTGCCACCTGGGTTGTTGGTTAAGTTTTTATTTTTATTTTAAGTGTCATACTTGCTATTTGAATTAATGGTATTTTTTGTCTAGTGTGGATGACTTATATCCCATTGGAGTAGGGATCAGAACAATTGCCTCTTCTCCGAAGGCGGACTAGTTCCAGGCCATGATCATTCACTTGGAAGAGGCATTCAACATCACTTGGATTCCATGGCAGACCCAGTTAATAATCCAAATCCAAATCTGTTAGATCCAACTATAAATCAAAGCAAAGAAAATCAATCTAATCCTCCTCTTAAGGATGAAAATGAAGTTCATAGGAATGTGTTAAACCAACCACGGACTACCAAAAAAGAGGGTAACGTTGACGGGTAAAAACCGTCGGCATTGACTTTCCCCGACGGCTTGTAGCCATCGGACGGTCCATCGGGAAAAGGGGCGTGGGCGTTGCTCACCGATGGATTTTAGCCGTCGGCGTCTGCGACGGCTAAAACCGTCGCGGTTCCCGACGGCTGAGGGTGACAGTTTTAACCATCAGTGTTTTTGATGACAAAAATCGTCGAAATTTCCGACGGCTGTGGACGACAGAAAAAACCGTCAGCATTTTCGACGGCGAAAAGCCGTCGGCATTTCTCATATATTTTAAGAAAATAATAATAATAATTAATTGCCTAATCAACACACATCCAAATTTAGATACACCCATTTATCCAAGGGTATGTCTACGCTTGGGATCACCAAATTCATAAACTGGTCAAATCCACGAAGGGTGCCAACCACAACCCTATTCACGTTCAGCTTAATTTGAAGCTTCTTGTCCATGTATTTCTTGTGAAAAGGTAGAAGAAAAGGTGCATGCATTTTTTAAAAATGCAGATATCATTTCCCTATCGAAATAGCAAACTGATAATAATACTAAAAATGACATTTACTTCAGCCAATTTTGTTAATTATGAAACATGATGACAACTCCTGTAGTTTGCATAACAATAGTGAACAAAGTATTCTACATCCTTCCTACTGAATTTAATTGAACATAAGTTGAATTATGAACACAGCAAGTCCTCACCTGGCTTGCTTCTGAAAACAAATAGAGGACCAAGAAGAAGTAGAAGGTATGGCTGCTTGGGTAGCATAATTGGTTGGCAACTGAATTTAGGAAAAGGTAGCGCCCTTCTAGATCCAAATCCATTATCATAACCTGGAAAATGTCCATGGTAAGACTGATTGAAAAATCATCCACGGGAGTGGTGTAGATAGCCTGCAATTCCCCGAGAAATAAGCGTCCAACTAGAGGTTCCATTTTCAATGGTGTTGAAAATCCAGTAAAAAACTCAACCAGTTCTTTTGTCAAATGCAAAAAACGCATCCTTTAGTGTTTGCACTATGAAGAGGAAACATATCCTTTAATATTTAAACCTCACTGGCTGATGAAGATTCAAGTACAGATGCAAAAAAATCTTTTTATCCCGGACTTATTGTAACAAAGAAAAGTTGATTTTACTAAAAGGATCATGGCACACTTCTTTCTAGGAACTTCCCTTATAACTTCTATCTTGCACTAATGAACAAACTATAACCCAGAGCTAGCAACAACATTATAATTGGTGATAATTGGCAGATATTGAAGGCCATTTGCATCACCTTTTAATGCATGCCTCCTGCCTCGCAAAACAATACTCTTTAAGTTCAATCTTGGAGGCTCATCTGATACAGCTGACTAATTTAAAAGGTTTAATAGTGTCCTTTTGGGAAGAAATAATAAGCTGTTTCATTATTTCGGAAGCTTTTGTTCAATTCCAGAATATTGGGGTATTTGTTCTCCTACTAGCCATGCTGAACATAAAAGAGTTTTAAAATTAGTCCTCTTTCACCTGCTTGAAGAACTTAGTGGACCCAGAGCTAGAGATGGTGAAAAGAAATGGTTACCTGCATGCCTAAGTAAAGCACGAGGGAGTTGATCAGGGGTACATTGTACAAAGTCCGAGCAAATGCAGCCTTGCTTTGGGGAAGCAGCAGACTCTGGTTTAGCTCCGCTAAAAGCGGAGATCTCTTTTTCCATGACTGTAGCAAACTAAGGAAACAACACACTGTCAGTAGAACACAGAAAAATCGGATGATTAAAACAATGATTGTACTGCATCGTTAGTCCAAAGACCCAGCTACCCAACTCACCAAACTAAGTGAAACTAAAGGACAATAGAAAGGTACCAATGCCCAAAGATGCATGGGAAACACTACTCCAAAGTAAAACAAAAGAAGAAGATAGGTAGAATATATGAAGCACCATACCCTTCTAACAACAACCAAGTATTTGATCCCCAAAAGGGTTCCATGACAAATTTCTTATTCTTGTCTACACTGAAAGAAATAGCAAGAGGATTATAAAAGAAATAAACTGGCAATGGTCAAGCTCATTCCATCAATGGCAGTAATTACGCCATGAAGACAGAACAGTACCAGTTCCTTCATAATCATTACTTGCATGTGTAGTAAGATATTCAGTGTTTCATGAACTAGTGAAGGATGCATGTACATAGTGTGGCACCTAGTGCCTGAGCACAAGTTTCCCGAACAGGGGCAACAACTTGATCAAAAACATAATCTCCAAAACTGCATCAACGGATAAGTAAAAGATTCACTAAATGAAAATCACTAAACAAAAAGAAGAAGAGCAAGAACATAGACAAATGCAAGAGCACTTTAATAAGAATGAATCAAAGTAGGGAAAAAATAATCATTTGAAAAGCTCCACTCAAAACCATGAAAGTAGCATTAATTATGGTTCTTTCCTTTATATTTTCTTGGAGAGAGAGAGAGAGAGAGAGAGAGAGAGAGAGCATTAATGATGGTTCATTGTCCATGTGGATACAAAGCTCTTATTCTACATAAACCAGAGGCCTTCACAGGCAGAGTAAGAGACTCAAATTGAAAATAGATATATAAAAAGCATACCAATCTAATGATAGTACACAAAGGAAGCAAATAGCACAATCTTGAAGGATTTTCCAATTTTTAATCCATGAATGTCTTGCAATTTTGATCAATTTCATCAGTTTGCAACCTTTGGGCAGATTAGTCAGCAAGTGCTTCTTCATGTCAGAGCTACCATCTTCAAAGAAAATTTTTTGTTCAGCTGCATTGCCAGGTTCCCCTTTACACTGAAAATGAAAGCCATCGAGACATGAATTAAGCTCCAACTTACCAGGAGCAACAATAAGTCCACCAGATTTGAGCCTCCAGGAGCAACAATAAGTCCATCAGGTGGGCTTCACTGTTTAGATCTTGTACCCTAAATCTCAGGTGGGCTTCATTGTTTTGATCTTGTAGCCTAAAGCTCAGGTGGGCTTCAATCTTTAGATCTTGTACCCTAAATCTCAGGTGTGTCATTCTGGCCTGAGGACTGATGCATACTGATTTTTAAGTAGAACATCTAAAAAGTGTGGCCCACTTGATTGAAAGCTTAGATCTTGCATGCCATATTGGCAAGTCAGAATGGGCAGCACTCTACACCTGTGAGGCTGAACAAACAAACACTCTACACCTATGCAGTACTCCCTCACAATTAAGAACTTCATAAGATGGACAGTCTCATCTACTCATCAGGGAGACCATACATGTCTAATGATAAATACTGTATACCTGGCTTTCTTTTTTTAAGCCGTCCATTGCTTTAACACATGTTTAGCCCTTGATAACTGGACTGGCTGACTTAAGGGCCATGACATCAACAAGGTGGGGGTCCACCTTATGCATGGCTCACATCCCACACACGAACCAGTTTAGCATGAGTGGCCATGAGTCATTGAACTTTTGCCAAGAAATCGTGAAAATTCTCATTTTAAATCTTATAACATAGCTATTCAACCAGCTATGCTATGTGGTCAGTAGTGTTGTGCAGTTATAAAGGCAACATGAACAGAGATTGACTGTTTTAGAGACGAGGATGTTGAGATGGATGTGTTGAAAGACTCGACAGTATTGAATTAAGAATGAGGTCAACTGAAACAACCCAGTAAGTAGTCCTAATAAAAGATAAATGTGGAACTTGACATGGTTTATTCATGAGCATATAAGACCAAACACAATCCAAAAGTATGGAAACTTTGATTCAGGTAAAAGGGCCTGAAACGAGGATGAGGAAGACCCAAAAGGTCTTGGAATCAGGGCCTTAAAAAAAGTATTGGAAAAACACGACTCATAAAGCCAACCCCAAATAGGAGGGAGAAGGCTTTGATAATGATAATCACAATTATGCACGAAATGACTACTTCTGAAGAAGGAATCCTCAACTTCCACTTAAATTTGACTAGAATCCCATTAACTTCAATTGATAAGATACTATTTTAACTTTTATACAATCATAGTCTGACTAAAATAATTTTAACTTCGAGGATATGGTCCTTGATAGAGTAGAATGACAGATAGGATTCATGTAGCTGACCCCAATTAGTTAAGACAATGCTTAGATGATGATGATGATACAATCATGGAAAACTAGAATATAATCAGCCATCAAACTTGAATCCTACCGGCTTTTGAAGAACCTATAATAAACATTTTGGCAGGAGGCTACTCCTTCAAAGGTATAACCAAAACCATTTAATTTGAACTTACGAGCTAACTAGGTTAATATTTGAAATAAATAGGAACATATAACAGCCTTCTTATGGGATGCGACCTGGTGATGCATTTCAAGGCATTAGTACAAAATGATACAAAAGGCTCAGTTAAGGCTACGTAATTAAAGTTTGCTAATCCCACACATCATGTAGCCAAACTCCAAGACCCAACTCCAAATGTGCTAATGTGGAAAACTTATGAAACATACAGGCCATCCATTAGGCGGCCCCCATCATTTATATGCCCTGGTCCAAAAATTAGGCTAGTCAACACCTCACATGTGCTGCACATGTATGAAACAATATGACAGCTAAACCAAAGTGTTTCTCACATTTGTTTCGTACACTGGTCCACTTGATTAGTGGACCTAGAACAACCCAACTTTTTAACCAGGGCATATACAAGGTGAAGGCCCATCAGGGAACCTCTAAGTAATACATAATTGAATATAGAAATCTTATAGAAAGAGAGCAGATCAAACCTGACAGCTGAAATAATCTTCACAGGCAAGAAGTGCAAGATTGACTATTGGCAGCTTAGGAGAAGTGAGTATAGAAACCTTGGTGATAATTCCAAGTGATCCTTCGCCTCCTAAATGAATGAGAGATAAAAGTTGCATCATCTACTACAAGAGTTACATTTATTCACACTTAATCAACATCTGACCATCAAGAAGTTCCATCATACCTATGAAAAGATGTTTCAAATCATATCCTGTATTGTCTTTTGCGTAAACTGCCAAGCATATCAAGCACAGTGCCATTTGCCAGTATAGCTTCAAGACCTGAAAGTGAAAAGTAAAAGATAATATCAGCAGAATAAATTTATCTGATACTCCCGTTTAGAATCTAAAAGAGATCTTAAGATGTAATAAATAAACCTGGGATATCTCTTCCTTCTTCCCATCTGGCATTTTCTTCTATGCAAGCATGTCTTCTTCCTTGATCTATGCCAAAGATGGAAGTATTCATGAGTGGCTGGAGAAAAAATCTACAAACCTATTGCCTTTCAAAAAATATATATTTTTTAAATCTATAAACTATATTGATAAAGCTCAAACAACAGAATGGTCCCTAACCTTCAATGCTTTAAGGCAATCACCAAGAGTAGGCAGCCCCTCTAAAATTTTTCGAGCAATGTAATCATTGCACCTAGCTTGCTTAAAAAAGGAATGCTTTAACAGCTTTTGCACAGATGGTCGCTTTGATGGGTCTTTTACCAAGCACATAGCAATCATTTGCTTGAAAGACTAAAAGAAACTCCTAAAAAGTTTGCAAGGAATAAAAGCTAGTACGCAAAGAATGGAATTTGATAGAAACATGCGTGTTATAGGAATACCTTCGAGAACTTCCTGTCCCTTTCATAGTTAAGCAGAACCTACAAAAGGAGCTCTGTTTTAGTGTCCACATAATTTCAAAGTGATCGACGGTGCGTGATTTATGTACCTTCATTGGAGGATACTTTGAGAAAGGGGCATGCCAATGGGCAAGCTCTAAGGTAGTAATCCCAAAAGATCAGATATCTGCCTTGCAAGACCATTGTCCAAGAAAAATCAATATCTGAAATCAAGCTATATGTTGACGACAAAGAAACAGAACTAGAAAGTAGCCAGCTGACTTGAAATCATAATCGTGAAATTGTTCCATAACCTCAGGCGCCATCCTGCTAAGAACAAATAGAAAGAAAGGCCTTACCGTAGATGAGTTTAGTTGGTGCATTAGAATATTAAAAAACAAGATTCACATATTAATACCAGGCTGTAGAGGCCATCAGACAAATAAACACATGATTTCAAACCCATCAATTTGCTTGAAGATGGAGACGTACAAATCTAGTATCAAACTTGAGAAAAGAAAAAGATCTCCATTATAAAAATCGTAGGAATTGCAAATGAAAATCGTAAGAAGAGAAGTCGCGAAAATTACATTTAAAAAAAGCAAATTAATCTTCCAAACTGTAGGAATTGTACATGAAACAAAGAGAAAATCCATAAAAATCAACAGACCTTGGAGTATCCATTTGTATGAAAATATTTTCATACTCATGGAGAGATGCAGTCCACTAAAACTTGGTGGGTTGAGTCGACTCAGTTCAATGAGATTCCAAGCCAGGTTTCACAGAAACTCGCTAGCTAGCATGATTCAGTCATGACTTGATGAGTCGTGTCAATTCGGGTAAAAAACACAACCGACCCTGTACAATTCAGCATGACTCAACCAGGCACTAGCCCAGTCAACCTTTTTTTTTTGTCTAGCATCCACAACTTCAGGTCCAACTCATGAACATCCACCCTCACTTCATTTAGAAATTAGAACACACAAACAGCTCACCAAAGCTACTTATTTCTTGTCCTTCAAATACACGAAAGAATATAATATGCACCAAGCAATCCCCTGATTCGCCTTTACTCAAATGAAACTAGCATTTTACATGTGTTTCATGAGCCTGGGACAGTTTGACTCAGCGCATATGTCAACTCATTGTGTACTAAACATTTTAACACATATATTAGGGCCTTTATGCATCTCCCTTCCACATCAACTTGTACAAGGACCATAATCCACAAAATAAGTGAACAGTGAATTAACTAAACAAATTTATGAATCTGTTACCATTATAAAATCACAACTGCATGATGTCAAGAAGCATGAATTTCACCTGTCCAGCGAGTTTAAAACTATGTGTCCGCATGTATTCCATTCCAATATATAAATTTGGTAAATGGCACCTGGAACAAGAAAATGTCAAGATTCAATCAGTTAAGAGACCACACTCTCAAGAGATAAGAAAATTTCAGTTGCTGATAATATATGCCCCAATAATAGATGAATCCATGATACCACACTTTGAACATGATGAGAAATAAAAGATTCAGTTATCATGATTGATCATTGAAACTATCACATAATATTGAATTTTTCATTTCATCTTGAAGTTGTTCAAGACTACTAGTGTGGTTTCTGAATTTGTCTAGACTCGAGACATCATTGAATTTGGTCGATGCAAGCTTGAATCTATCTAGCTGGTCCAGCTAATTAGTCATGCTCCAGCTTCTGTTGTAGACCAAGAGTGGCTTCTTCTAATTTAAGAATAGGCTTCTTCTAATAACATATACCCTATTCATTGATGTCCTTGGAATCTCTAACAAGTGGTGCCAACAGTGCCATGTTGTTTGTGTAGTTGCACAATCATTCTAACTAGGTGCTGCTACTGCTTTAAATCACTCTTTGACCTTAGCACTTGTGTTTTTGCTCTCACTCCCCTCTTCTTAGCTGTTCATACTTGCTAAAATTTTAAAATAGACTTGTCCTTGCTCCCACACCTTAATTTGTTGCCACTTCGCCTCACGCTTCATGCAACTATAGGTTGGCTGCATGGTATGTTCTCTAGAATCATATTGCATAAAAGGATATGGATCCATTAAACAAGGCCATGCCAACTGTTCTAATGGATCTTGTGTGGTCATCATTGAATTCTGTGGGTCTAAATTACTCTTGTGAAGTTCGCCATCTACATTGACTTCAGTAGTCAATTGTTAATTCATTTTGAAGCCTGAGAGGACAGACTCAGGAGAGGTAGATGATTGGAAAATAGATGCTGCTACACCCTCAGCAACAGCCTGTAGTTCTTGCTTGATTTGCTCCTCTGCTGATCCTTTAACAACAATTGAAAAATGATAAATAGATGTTTCAGTCTTAAAGCAAGAGCCTAAAGAGGTCATTATATGGTACATGAAATTGTTAGTATAGTTCATGGTTTAAAGTATCATCTGATGCAACACATATCAAGTGAAACATATCAGATATTCAACCCTAAATGTAAGATACAGATATGTGATTCCTTGCCAACGCAACACTAAATCTTGGAAATTTGCTACCACTCTTACGAGACTTCTGTTTAACATTCAAAACACCCTGATATGTATCCTTTCAAGAGCCATTGGTTGTAATTATCCAATTTCATCAATGCATAGTATTATCTCTATGATGGGGTCCACCGATAAACTGATTAGGTCATTGAGAGGTGGGGCTCAACTATACCAATATGTTCATAAGATCACACCGGAATGGATGAAAGGAAAAAATAAATATCAGCTTGATTCAAAACTTATGTAACTCCCAAAAAGTTTTCAACATCAGGCCTTTAATTTCAATCGTTTCCAGTGGTGTGGTGTAGAACACTTAAGTATTGGATATGTTTCAATTTTGAGCCCATGCTATGAAATGATCTATAGAAATATATGAACGGTAGAAATAAGACACATACATCAGGTTTTGGATAAGGATGATATTTGTGTTTTGCATTCATGCATGCAGCTATGACAACATTCATTCCCACTGTTTTCTGTGTTTTGGCCTATTTAAGCTTTAGAAAATTTTCAATTTTAGGGGTCATGCCCCTAAAATGGCCTGCTCATATTTACATGCCCATCAATTGGGACAATCTAATAGATGGGCCACCTCTTGGATGGGTTACAGCGCAACAGCAATTCAAACTGGATGTTCTGAATTATATGATGACGAGACTGCTTTGGAATGATCTGTACAAGTTATAGGCAAATATATGGATTTGAACTTAGACACCTACCTTGATGAACTTAGACACCACCCTCTTCAGAGCTTTCAGACGGGCCCCATCAACATTCCTCACAATCCTCTCTAGCCCTATCATCATGCCCATGAAGGTAGCATCCACCATCCCATCAACATGGTCCACAGCCTCTTCACCATCTCTCGCCAGCCTCGCCAGCTCCAGCATCCTCTGCTCCGCTATCGCCATTTGCTGTCTCTCCAATTCCCTCTCGACCCTCTCCTCTTCAGCGTCTCGCTCTCATCTCATTCAGCCTCCTCGCCTAATCCTCAGATAGCCCTCTAAGATTCATCCTAGCCACCTACACCTGCCGCAGCGAGTCCACGAACCGGAAGACGAGCGATGGCTTCCAGCCCGTCATCAAGAGAAAGGCATTCTCCAGGGAGTTCAGTGACGTTGGAGAGGAGGGAATTGGAAATGAGAGGAGGGATTTGAAAAAAACCAAATCCCTCTTCCGAAATGAGATGTTAGTTTCGAATCCACAAATTGTGAGTTTTCCATAATTTAACACATCAACTACTTTAATAGCCCTACATTTAAGAGACCATTTACTAGATGATTAAGAAAGTTTTATATAGTAAAAAATATAAATATTAAACATTAATAACTAGACCCATTATTTAGATAGTCTGGATAACTCTATATCATTGCCACTATTATTATGAATGAGTCACCACTATTTTACATCAAACACAAAACTCACACATTGTCTCTGTCCACCAAATATCATCACTTGCGCTTTGGATCTGGTAGGGCTCTATGGGCCCCACCATGATGTATATGTTTTAATCCCCTCCATCCATCCATTTCTAAATATCATTTTAGGGTTAACATCGAAACATGAGCTCTTTATAAATCTCTATTGGCCACACCACGGGGAAAAATGTAGAGATTGAACATCCACCATTAAAAAACTAGACTTTAGCTACAGATTTATTGTATTTAGGCTATAGCTTTTAACCGTTGCTATTACTGATGGCTAAAATCTATAGCTAAAACAGCCACACATCTGTCGGCTTTGCCCTATTTTTTGGTAGTGACTATAAATCAAAACAGAGAAAATCAACCTAATCCTCCTCTTGAGGATGAAAATGAAGTTCATAGGAATGTGTAAACCAACCACGGACTTTACATGAACATTTACACCTTGAGAGATCATCTTACCATCTTGCATAGTGTTCCCTGCTCACACAGGGAACATTGATTTTAAACCAGGTGTGATTCAATTAATTCCTAAATTTCATGGCTTGGATTCTGAAAGCCCCTATTTGCACCTCAAGGACTTTGAGGAAGTAATTGCAACATTGCAAGTAAATAATAGTAATATGGATGTACTAAAACTTAGGTTATTCTCATTTTCTCTAAAGGATCGAGCCAAATTCATGGCTCAACTCTCTAAGACCTAATACCATCACTTCATGGCAAGCCTTAAGTAGAGAGTTTTTGAAAAAGTTCTTTCCCGAGCACAAAACAAATGCACTAAAACAAGAAATCATGTCATTCTCTCAAAAGGGGAATGAACTATTTTTTAAAGCTTGGGAGCACTTCAAAAACATTCTAATTACTTGTCCACATCATGGTTATGAACCATGGCACGTGATTGATGCTTTCCGAAAGGGGCTCACCATGGATACTTGTTAGTTCATAAAGATGATGTGTGGTGGAACCTTTCTTGACAAATATCATAATGAGGCTTGGAATTTTCTAGATATGTTAGCAGAGAATACGTAGACTTGGGATGTCTCTGCTAAATCAGACCAAACTAGACCCATTCCTAGAGAGAAGCGGGGATGTATGTCCTAAGAGAGGAAGGCGACCTTAATGCAAAATTCGTTGCATTGGCTAGAAAGGTCGAAATCTTGGAAATTAGGAAGGTTGATATGGTTAAAGCAAACACTTTCTTAGGTAATTTTTGTAGCATTTATGGTGGTACAGACCATGACATAAAGGATTGTCCAATAATCTTAGTTGTACAAAATATCACGCATGAGCATGATCAAGCAAATGCTATAAATAACTACCAAAGGTCAGTTATGCAACCAATGGGAAACACGTATAATCCAAATTGGTGTAACCATCCTAATCTTAGTTAGAGAAATGGACCACAAATTAATGCCTAATGCACCTCAAATGCCTCTACAAAACAACTTCTTTAGAGCACCTAACAATGCACCATATATACCCCCGCCAAAGCGATCATCTGTGGAGGATGCATTGACCGCATTCATGAACTCTCAAGCTCAAATGAATCAGTCTCTAATCCAATCAAATCAGGAATTAAAGACAGCTGTGGCTAGGATTGAGACTCAACTAAATGCTAGGGAAAAAGGCACCCTTCCTTCTCAACCTGTGCCAAACACTAGAAACACACATTTCATTGGAGACTCAAATCCAAGTGAGCTACATCATGAACAATCTAAGGCCATCATTACCTTAAGAAGTGGAAAAGAGGTCGATAACAAGATAATGCAACTGGTAGAAATACCAGAGGATGAGTCACTGTCTCAAGAAAATGATGAACCGGCTATGGTTCAAGAGCCGTGATAGCAAAAGGATAAAGAAACTAAGTCATATGATCCTCCAGTTCCATTCCCATCTAGACTTCGAAATCCAACTGTTCCCATGAAATATCAAGATGTGTTAAATGTGCTCCAAAAGGTTACTATCAATATTCCTCTGCTTGATGCCATTAGACAAATTCCATCATAAGCTAAATATCTCAAGGACTTATGCACTGTAAAGAGGAAATTAAATGTGCACAAAAAGACCTTCCTTACTAAGAAAGTGAGCGCTATCATTCAACAAAGGGTTGTACCCAAATATAAAGACCCAAGAAGTCCCACTATTCCTTGTATTATTGGAAATTTCTAAATTGAACATGCTTTGCTAGATTCGGGTGCAAGTATCAACTTAGTACCTTATTCAATTTACAAACAAATGGGGTTAGGCGAGCTTAAACCAACCACGATTACACTCCAACTCGTTGACCACTCTATTAAGGTACCAAGGAGAATTTTAGAAGACGTGCTAGTCTAAGTGGAGAAATTTTACTTCCCCATGGATTTTATTGTACTAGACACTGAACCATGTGTAAATGCTAGCGTTTAAGTTCCCATCATTTTATACTGCCCATTCCTAGCAACTTCAAATGTAATCATAAATTGCAGGAATGGAACGATGAACTTGTCTTTTGGTAATATGACTCTAGAGCTAAATATTATCTATGTAAGCAGCCCATTGATAATAATGAGATCCATGAGCTGAATTTCATGGACTGCTTGATAGAAGAAGAGGAATTGGAACCTAGTTTGACTGAGGAATTGATTCAAGTAATTGGGGACTTGAAAAATTCTGATTTAGAAAAAGTGTTTATTGAAATTTGTTATGATAATGAGAGCACTACCACCCAGGACATTGGTATGTACTAATGGAGACCGCGCTCTCAAATCTTCTCTATCAAGGACTCGCGACCTCTGCCATCACCAGCCAATGTTCTAAAGTTTGATTTAAAACCACTACCAAATGAGCTTAAGTATGTATACTTAAGTGAAAATAAAACTTATCCTGTGGTGATCTCTTTATTTTTATAGAAGGATCAAGAGATTAAATTGTTGAAAGTTTTAAGGGACCATAAAGGAGCCTTGGACTGGACCATTTCTAACATCAAGGGTATAAGCCCTTCCATATGCACTCATCGGATCCACCTTGATGAGGACGCCAAACCAATTAGACAACCTCAAAGTCATCTCAATCCAAACATGATGAAAGTTGTAAAAAATGAGGTGATCAAATTATTGGATGTGGGAATCATCTACCTAATATTCGATAGTGTTCGGGTGAGTCCAACTCGAGTAGTCCCAAAGAAATCCAGAATTACTATTGTGCAGAATTCTAATAAGAACTTATACCAACACATGTCACCACTGGTTGGCGTGTTTGCATTGACTATAAAAAATTGAACCAGGTCACAAAGAAGGACCATTTCCATTTACCATTCATTGATCAAGCTTTAGAGATGGTAGCAGGTCACTCCTTCTATAGTTTTCTTGATGGATATTCTGGATATAACCAAACAGAGATAGCCCTGGAAGACCAAGAGAAAACCACGTTCACTTGTCCATTTAGCACGTTTGCTTTTAAACAGATGCCATTTGGATTGTGTAATGCCCCAACAACTTTCCAACGGTGTATGTTAAGTATTTTTTCAAATATAGTTGGGAAGTTTCTTGAGGTTTTCATGGATGACTTCTCTGTATTTAAGAGTAGTTTTGAGGAATATCTCAACAATTTATCTCTTGTCTTGTCTAGATGTGAAGAGAAACACCTTATCTTAAATTGAGAGAAATGTCATTTCATGGTTCAAAAGGGAATTGTTTTGGGCCATGTTATCTCCAAAAATGGAATCGAGGTAGATCGCTCAAAACTCAACATTATAATTAATCTATCTATTCCCCGAACTGTTAGAGATATTATATCACTTATAGGGTATGCTGGTTTTTATAGAAGATTCATTAAGGACTTTAGTGCCATTACTAGACCCTTAACTAATCTTCTTCAAAAGGATGTTCCATTTAAGTGGACAGATGAGTGTGCAAGTGCCTTTAATAAAATTAAATCATCCCTTACCACTGCACCTATCATGCGTCCACCAGATTGGACACTTCCTTTTGAACTAATGTGCGATGCAAGTAATTATGCCATAGGGGCTGTTTTGGGCCAGAGGAAAGATAAACGGCCCTACGTTATTCACTATATAAGTGGAACTTTAAACTCGGCCCAAGTGAACTACTCAACAACTGAAAAAGAGTTGCAGTAATTTTTGCTTTGGATAATTTTAGGTCCTACTTGCTAGGATCCAAAGTGGTCATTTTCACGGACCACTCGGCTTTGAAATATTTGCTATATAAGAAGGATGCAAAGCCGAGACTTTTGAGATGGATCCTCCTACTCCAAGAATTTAACTTAGAGATAAAAGATAAGAAAGGAGTAGAAAACGTAGTGGTCGATCACCTTTTTAGATTCGTGTTGGATGATTCCACTGAGGAGATGCATATCCAGGACACTTTTCCTGATGAACAATTATTCGTGATCTCCAAATTGCCTTGGTATGCGGATATAGTGAACTATCTTGTAATGGGGAAAATGCCATATCATTGGAAGTCACAAGATAGGAAGCATTTTGAAACTGAGGTTAAGAACTTCTGGGATGACCCGTTTTTATATAAATACGGGACTGATCAGATTTTTAGACATTGTGTCCCAGATGATGAAATTTAGAGTGTTATTTCCTTTTGTCACATGGAAGCATGTGGTGGCCATTTTTCTACTAAGAAAACCACTGCAAAAATCCTGTAGTATGGTTTTTACTGGCCCACCATGTTTAAAGATACCCATGCTTTTTGTGTTGCTTGTGATAGATGTCAAAGGTTGGGAAGAGTGTCTCGGCGCAACATGATGCCTTTATCCCTAATTTTACCATTGGAGATATTTGATTGTTGGGGAATTGATTTTATGGGCCCATTTCCATCTTCTTTTGGATTTCTTTATATATTGGTTGGTGTGGATTATGTTTCAAAGTGGATTGAGGCAATTCCAAGTAGGACCAATGACAACAAAGTGGTCATACGATTCTTTAAAGAAAATATTTTTTTTTAGATTTGGAACTCCAAAGGCCATCATTAGTGATGGCAGGTCTCACTTTTACAATAGGACATTTGAGGCTTTAATGAAGAAATATGGCATCAGGCATAAAGTGAGCACCACATACCACCCACAAATAAGTGGGCAAGCTGAGATTTTTAATCGGGAAATCAAACACATTTTAGAGAAAACTATAAGGCCAGATAGGAAGGATTGGTCCCTCAGACTATCCGATGCTTTATAGGCTTATAGGACTACTTATAAGACCCCGATTGGAATGTCTCCATACAGATTGGTGTATGGGAAGGCTTGCCACTTACCTGTGGAATTAGAACATAAAGCTTACTGAGCAATAAAGAAATTAAACTTTGATATGGACCAAGTAAGTGGACAAAGGAATTAGAGTTGAATGAATTAGAGGAGCTGAGGAGAGATTCATATGAAAATTCTAAAATCTACAAAGAGAGGACCAAAGCTTTGCATGATAAAAATATTCTGAGGAAGAATTTTAAACCTCAGCAAAAGGTCCTATTGTACAATTCCCATCTCCAGTTCTTTCCGGAAAAGTTAAGATTAAGATGGACAGGCTCCATCATTGTGAAGAATGTTTATACTCATGGGGCTGTTGAAATTAAGAATCCACATAATGGCATGTGTACAAGGTTAATAGTCAGAGATTGAAGCCTTATGTGGAAAACTTTCATTTGGGAGAGGAGTCCTTCCCTCTTCATAGGCCAGAATATTCAGATTGATGCTCCTAGTCTGACGGAGCATTTCTGTAGAATTTGTATCATACTCAATTCTTTTTAGTGTCACTTAGCAGGTGAACTTTTCATGGTAGGTACTATCTACCATTTCTTTTATTTTTATTGTTTTCTGCATTATATTATCATTACATTAGGGACAATTGTAGATTTTAGGTTGGGAGGTGTGGATAGTCATCCATATGAAGGTTATTTTTTTGGGTTTCAGTTTATTTTAGTATTATTTTTATTATTTTTAAGTTTCAGTTAGGTTTAAGTTTATTTTTTTAGGTTTATGGGAAAAAAAATTTCAATAATTTCAAAATAATATTTTTATATACAAGAATGTAAACATGATATTTTGCGAATTCCAAAGGCAAAGTTAATACTTAGTCTAAGTTGATAGTAGTCAGAAATCTGATAACTGAAAATTATAAACTTGAGTTCAATTATCTAATCACTAGTTTAAAGTGAGTTGTAATTTGATGTACTGAATTCACAATACACCCTAGTTAACTAAGTGAGGAATATGATATGTGAACTAGAATAACAAATTTTGATTCAAACAAGGTTAAACGAACTAGTAACATTGATATATGCTTAAAAGAGAGAATATTGAAGGAAAAAAATGATGGAAAAAGAAAATTTTATTATAGAGCATGAATGCAATGACCATAATAATCGTGTCAGTACTCAGGAGTAAGGATACCTAAGTATCCATTACTGTTACTATTACAAGTACGATACCTTATATTATGAACCAAACCTAATGGGAATCTTCATCTAAGGGTAGTTTATAATAATGAGAATATGATGATAAAAGAAGAAATGTTATGAAGAAAATGAGATAACTAGAGATTCCATATTCTTGGGATGATTGAAAAGAGTTAGGATAGGGAACATGCATATTTCTCAAAGTTAGACTAGTGTCACAGAGCACCTAAGGATATTGGATCATAACTATTCTAAATTTTGATTAGGTCTCTGAACTCAAGGATGTAATAGATTAGAAAATTGAGATTCTAATTAACTTTAGACTTTGGGTAAGTATTGTTTTGTTTTGGAATTCATATGATGAATGAGGGCATAATTGTATAAATTTCTGAGTGTTGAACTATTTTTCATGTTTTTAATGTTTGTGATTAACATTTCTAGAAACCCTCATGAGACTATAACTCGTCCACTAGGAGAAACCTAGGCATTTAAAGGCTTGTTGCATATGCTAAATACAATCAAGATTACCTACGAAAGTGTAGTTAGAATTTTATTTTCATTTTAATTTTGTTTCTAGAATTAATTTTTATTCTTATTTTTATTTTTCTTCGCTTATTTTGCTCGGGACTAGCAAAATGCTAGTTGGGGGTGTGTTGAGACTCAAATATTACATAATTTTTCCCATTTACATCTTGGTTTTATGAACATGAATCAGCTTAATGTTCTAATTTACTCATGTATGTGTTGCAAGATGAATTTAAGAGCTTGGATTGAAAAAGGGTGCTAAAAAGCATGGATTTGATGCTCAAGAATCACCAAGGCAAGGGATGGATCTTAGGAGACCAAGATTGAAGGATTCACATGCCAAAGATCCAAGAAAATCAAGTGAAGAATGAAGAAAATTGAAGATTTGAAGTGAATAATCCTGAAATCGTCCTAAAAAGTGTATTCTGAAGCACTGACGTCTATTTTAGAAAACTGCGCAGCAAGAAATCTATTTTAAACAAACTGTATAGCGAGAAGTTTATTTTGAGAAAATACGTATATTTGAGGCGGTTTCTAGGGTTTTTCAACTTTGTACGAAAATTGGAGTTCCCTACTTATAAATAGGGCTTCCTATGGCATTCCTAAGCATCATTCAAGGCATCCCAAGGTAAAATATAGGGTTTTTAAGGAGTTTTTAATTTTATTAGAGTTTTATAAGTTTTTTTTTTAGATCTTTTCTATTTGCATTTATTTCTTTCTTCTTATTCTTTTCTTTCTTATTTTAATTATGTTTTTCTAAGTTCCTTCTAGCCCAAGCTAGAAGGAAAGCACATGGGTTTAATAATTCTTTAAGATTATGATGATTGATTGTTTTAATGATGAGAAGAATGGTGTATGCATATTATCTATTATTTAGGTTTTGGTTTTTATGCTCTTGTGAGATCTATATGTTTCCATCATATGAGATCCACATTGATATGCTTACCCTAGATCAATCAGATTTCCTAGATAGGAGAGGTTCTCAACCTATTATATTTCTTTAATTTTCATTATCTCATTGATATTGAATTCTTAAAATCACTGACGCTTGAGAATATATATCAATGATGCAAATCCATGATCTTCTAATATTTTATATCACTTATTAAAATATTTAAACTATTTTATTTTCTGATTAGGCTGATCATAGTGCTCAGATCCTAGTTGTGTTATCCAAGTCATTATGATTTTGGAACATTAACCTATGTGTGGAACTTTGAAGCTTGAGTGTCGTTTTAATTTAGTTGAATTACATCCATTCAAAAATCTCAAAATCAAATCATCAGTTTTTTTTATTTTATTACTTAGTTGGTTTTGCTTTTGATTTTCTCCTTCTCGTAATTGATCTCCCTGTGGGATCGACCCTGTATTCATAGGATATTACTTATGAACCTTTGCACTTGGAGGCAATCAATCATGGGGTCCACATGTGTGGACGGATGGAGTGGATTTCCACATATATCATGGTGTGTACCACCATCCAACTGCTGAACAATGGATGCAACACATGCATCAAACGGTACCTACCGTCCAACTACTTAGACGGTGTGGATACCAAATATACATAGAGGTGGGGGTCCACGAAACTGCTGATGGCAGCTGGGATCCACATGACCTAGATGGACGGTGTGGGATCGAGAGATTAGAGGTGGGTCCCACCGTCCAGCCATCTGGATGGTGTGGATAGTCGGTGGGACCCACAGAACTTATTGTTTCAATACAACAGCTATATAGCTGGTGCAGGGTACTCTAGCCAATCTGCTTCCCATTAGGTGGGTCCCACGGGGGCCCACCACGGATGATATATTACACACACACACACACATATATATATATATATATATAATGCAGGTGGTATTGCTGCTAACGTTCAGGCCCTAGATGGCTTGGATGTACATGGATGGCATAGATTCACGCATACATCATGGCGACCACGGACAGCCTAGAAAGACTCCACGTGGGACCCACCATCCTTGCTGCTGGACGGTGTGGTGTGCCATACATGCAGATCAAGGTGGGTCCACACCATCTGGACGGTCCAGATATCACCCATACAATCATGTGGGAAAGATAAAGAGAGAGAGAGAGAGAGTGATGGCGTACGAGGGAGGGACCCCGGCACTATGGGCCTTCCCTTCCATGCAATCTAAAACATACATCAAGTGGGTCCCATCATAAGTTGGCCAATCAAAATCAATGGTGGATCACCCATCGATTGCAAATCTTTTAGGCTCCTTGATCTCCCGAGTTCATAAGCTTCCTCTTTGATAGAGGATGATGAGAGTTGAAGGGTTGGATGGCGAGGATCTTGGGGTAGGAAGTGGGCCACACCTAGCTTCTCCTTTCTCCCTTAGGATGTTTGGGTGTTGGCTCTCTCTTGAGAGTTGCTTGGAAAGAGTGAGAAATGAGAGAGAGGAGTGATGGGTGATGGGTGTAAGGAAGGGATGGGTGGAGAAAGAGCGAGTTGACTTTCGCAATGGGTTGTGTACTTGGGGATGGGATAGAGTACTTGACTTGATCGGTTGTGTACTTTGATTGATGGGGTTGATTTGACATTTGGTAGAGATTCTCTTGTAGGACATTTTCCTCGAAATAAATGTGTGCCCACAACTCCTGGCCAAGGTATTACAACAGTGCGCGAGATGTGGCATTGGAACCGCGGTGACGGCGCAGTCGCAATGGTATAAGTTTCGAGTCGAGCTGACTTAGAATCTCAGGATGCGACTTAGGGTCACACACAAATGCTATCTACGTGTCGCGAGTTGCTGGAATTTGACTAGAAGGACCATGAAAGCCTAAGGGATGGTACAGTCTAGAATACAGGCCTCACAACCTGTGCCATTGCGATCATGCCGTCACCATGGTTCCAACCCCATATCTCGTGCGCCAATCCGACATCTAGATCATGAGATGTGGGCCGCACATGATCATGTTCGTAGACTGCACATTACGGGACCCACCTAACCCATGACACATTTTCCTAGGTCATTATGAGGATGACATTACCTCTACACCTAGCCACCCTACTACCCTACACCATAGCCTCTTACATCGCACAAGAAATGATTATTTTTCTTCCCCATAAGCATACCTCTTACAAGTCATGATGGCCCTACCATCATCATTGCGTAGAAACTACCACTCTCTCTCTCCTCTTATCTCTCCCTCTCTCTTTCTTCTTCTTCATTTTCCTCCATTAGCAACCTCTAGCCATCCCAAGCTCCCCAAATATTCCAGCCCTTTGCAAACTCTCCACCCCCAAATCCAACCCTCAAAAATAATCTCACCCCTTAGAGCATTAGAAGCCATTGGTGGAAGAAGGATAAGAAGATTTGAAGATGGGTGCTTTTCTAGGATTGGATTTGTGTTTTCTTATATGAATTTTCTAATTTTTCTAGCATGAGGTAACTAGGACCCACCAATCAATGGCGAGGATCCTACCTTGACCTCTAAGTGTAGCCAATGGCGCACCTTAGCTCGCATGCATGAATCCATGGTGGGGCCATTCTCCATGGACCCCGCCATGATGTTTGATTTGATTTTCTAGTGCATGAAGGCCACCTAGGCCTGATTTATGTGGTGGGAATAGGATTTCCCCCACTAGATTTTTTTTGATGTATGGCCCACCTATTTTGGGCCCCATTGATGTATGTTGTAGATTCTAGAGGGGCCCGTAGTGGCGGGGCACCTCCATCACACCTCTCTCTCTCTCTCTCTCTCTTCTTCTTCTTCTTCTTCTTCTTCTTCTTCTTATTATTATTATGTTGATGATGATATGTGTGTGGCCCACCCTGATGCACCCCACCATGATGTATGTATTATATCCATGCCATCCATATGTTGAGATCTTTGAACAGTGCTATGGGGACCCATCATGATATATGTGGTTTATGTCCACACCGTCCATTGTTTTTCGGGGATGCGGGACCCACCAACATGTGTTGCACGTGTGGGGTGGGCCCTACCTTGATGATGTGTTGTATACCTCACCGTCCAACTGTTTTCTATGCTGAGTGGGACGCAACATGATGTATGTGTTTCTTCTCGCGGTCCATCTGCTAGGGACGTGAGCCCCTTGATGCATGCGTTGTATATCCAGCCGTCCATCTGTGTGACGTGGGGCAGGTGGGGCCCACTTTAAGGAATGTGTTGTATACACCGTCCGTCCATGTGGACCCCACATGTGATGTATTTAAGGTCTATCATGCAGGCCCACCTTGTGGTTTATCTTATACAGGTGGCCCATGTATTTTGCTAGATTAAGGGCCGCCCCATAAGGCCCATTATGATGTATTTGCAGCCCATTTGATGAGGCCCAATTCGATGTCTATGAGGCCCACATGTGAGGCCCAATCTGATGTATAGGAGGCCCACATATGAGGCCCAATCTGATGTGTATGAGGCCCATATGTGAGGCCTGATCTGATGTGTATGAGGCCCATATGATGAAGCCTGATGTGACATATAAGGCCCATTTGGAGAGGCCCGATGTGATGCATACGTGGCCCATGAGTGAGGCCTAATGTGGTGCATATGTGGCCCACGAGTAAGGCCCAATGGGATGTGCATTAGGCCCTTATGTGAGGCCATGGGCCCACTATATGTTAGGCTCTATGTGGGCCACTTCTAGGGAGCAATGTTGGTTAAATGTCCACATTGATGGGCAATGATGGTTAAATGTCCACATTGTGACCTTACTTTAGGCCTTATTAAGCCCATTCTCATCTTCTCTAAGTGGGTTGACCCAAATCGTTGGGCTCCACTAATGTTGCATGATCCATCTATTCTTCTTAGGCTAACCCAAAATGTTGGGCCCCCATCGGTTGCTAGTAGGACTGTCTTAATCTTGGAGTCCATATAGGACTCATTTAGGCCCCCTAGGGCATCTAGCGGGCCATATGATAGTATGTTGAAGGAAACCCGTTCTGGATCCTTAGGTTTATAGGTAGGCCAGCTAGGCCCAACCTTGATATGAGGGGAGTTCATCATCGTCATAAACGGATGGATCCATGCTATCGAATTTGGTATATCCACAGTCAAGGGCCGATCTCTATATTATGGTTTATATCGGTTGTTCATCTATGGATCTCGTCTTGTATATAGGCCGGTTATCGATACTGATTATGAGTATGTGATAGCATAGCATCATAATACATGCCCATACGCATCATCTACATGCTTGATATGAGATGTGGTTGATCATTGCATATGTCATTGGGCAGGTTGTTTATGGGACTCCTTGATAGGCGGAGTTGTCCAACATGAGCCCATGGTATGCATAGGATTGATGCATGATTGGATTGTGTGACTCATGCATCTTGCATTGTGTGATTATGATTACTGTTCGCCCTAGAGACATCAGAGTCATGGCCTCCCCAGGCATATCATGGATGGTAAGTTTGGACACTGGAAATCTTCTCTTTACATGGGTCACGAAGGATGTCCCTGGGTGAAAGTCCTTAAACCTGATGGTACCGGAAGATGCTCCAATGTTGAAACCGAGTGGATACATGAGCACAAGAGGGCTGAATACCAGCAGGCCAAGTCTCCCATTGTGTCGTGGTCAGTTAGAAAGGGGTGTGGTCTTACCCGCATGAGGGGAGGGGGTATTTGCTAGGCTGAGTATAACCAGCTCATAAATGGGTCCGCTATCGACGTGCCTGATAAATATTGACTAATTATTGGCCAGGTGGATACTGAGGTCTCTTCTTGTAATGCCCTATGTTTTCAGGACCTGAGTATACGACTCGTTTCCTAAAAACCCGAGTGTTAACCTTAAAGGACGATCAAATTCGAGTATATATATTTTTTTCTTTCATCAGAGTAAGCAGATGAGCGTAGGATGGACAAATCAACATAAAAGAAAGTTTGCATTTACATTCAGAATGCGTAAAAGATTTCCGATAATGACTTATATAAACCAATGTCCCCATTCTTACAAATACAAAATGAAATAACATTACATGTGAAACAAAGTAAATTGCAACAATCTTAAGCTGTGAAATCCTGTAGCAACCCTTAGCAAATACAATCATGCCCCCTTGTCAACTATAGCCTACTCCTCACTAATATGAATGTGAATATCATCTAGGCCACTTATGCTACCTGTACGGTTATATATTTAATGGATGAGTGGCCAACTCAGCGTGAATTCCCCTTAAGATTACACACCACCACATTAGGTAAGCATAGTTATAAAAACATAACAAAACAATACATGATATTAGTGAATGCAATCCTTGCCCCGGGGATGTTCATCAGTACGGACAGTGGGCTCGTCACCCATGCAATCATTGACCTGGGAATGCTCATTCAGTCGGAAAAAATACTTACATCACGTATGATAGTGATCGAAATTGGTCTGTGCCATGTATGCATGATTAGCCAAACGATTATTAGTCCAGTTATAATCAGCCAATTTAAATAAGCTCAAGGTCACTACGGGGGCTCGTTACCAACGTAGGCCGACAGCTCGGGCATAGGTCCCATACCACTATCCCCGACTCATGAGACTATCACCTTAGGATGTTTAATGGAAACCCGTCGACTAGTGGCCAATCATATTATAGTATATGGGGCTTACTATTGTATGGTTGTATAGAAATAATACATCAAACCCATATAGGTAAAATACCAAAACAAAGCCAACTTGGGCGAATATCAAAACTAAGCCATATAGGGCAATTATCAAAAGGTCGATATCAAAACCATGCGATAAAAGACCATCCTTAAAAATCACTGGGACAGAACAACCCCTGGATGGTAGGCCCATATTAATATTCAATTCAAGCCACCATTCAATAGCCACTGAGTCGAAGGTCCATTACAGTCACATTCAATCGAGTTACATCCCAAGTATAAGTGTACATTTATAAGTGGGGATTTTCCACTAATGTACCAGTCTAAGTTCCATAAGCAATCCACGAGTAATCCATACACATAGGAAGATATGAAAGATAAATACTAAGCATGTAATTTAGCAATCCAATTTCAACAATTAACACATGTGATTACAAAGTGAAGATATCGATTATCAATTAAAATTAAAATAGAAAACTATCACTTAAGCTAATGGGAAAATGGAAAGCTCAAGGGGAGGAAATCATCACCTGATGTTTTGAACCGCCTACATCACTGCTAGGAGGTGCGTTCCCTTATAATCAAATCGTACCATAAATTGCAAAGTTGTACGGTTAGATCCTACTTACACACTATTTGAGATCTTAACCTAGGGTTTCATCCTAGGGTTTAGTTCTAGGAGTTGTACTATGACATATGTGTGGTTTAAACAAAATGTAATAATGTGGTCAATTAAAATTTAGTGTTAATGATGTATTTTAATTTTTGCGACCTTGGTAATAATAAGTGTTACAGTGGTAATAAAATAATAAAATCTATTATTAAGGATAATATTTTCAGGTGATGGATACCATGCTAATAATATTAATAATGTCATGGTAATGATATAATTCATATTAGTTAATAGGACACCAATAATCCTTGTAATGGGAGTAAATAGTGTGCTCTACTATTAAGGATGATTTTCAAGAATGAAGAATAGAACACTTTTATTTAACCATTGAAACCTGTATGTAATAACCGATATTAGTATAGGTAACTCACTAATAGATATTATTAATCCTAATAAATGCTAATTTAATAGTTATAAGATATTTATTAACATCAATGTTACGACTAATGTTAGCTAATGTAACAATAATAATCATCACGATTAATACAATCTACCATCCAAAATAATTATTTAGGATGATAAATAAAATATTACCATTTAATAATTACAATTTGTTTATAATAATTAGTTCTAGCATAATGATCTACTAATGGCTAACCATTGCTAATATTAATAATCCTAATAATAACAATGGTAACAAATGATAACAGTACATCGAAACAAGTCTAGAATAGGGAGGAAAGGTTAACTCACCTTATTGACTCAGTTCGAGTCGAGTTGACCCGGCTCAACACAAGCACCCAACTTGCTCTCTCTCTCTCTCTCTCTCTCTCTCTCTCTCTCTCTCTCTCTCTCTCCCCTTCTCTCTTTCTTTTTGCTGGAATGTCCAGCCATACCTAGACTAGACCCAAGCTCAGCTAGACCTAGACCGAGTCCAAGTTCAACTCAAACCCAGACTCACCAGCCACAAAAGGCAGCGAGTTGACTCACTCTCAAACCCACTCTCTCTTTGTTTCCATCTGTTTCTTCTTTTCTTTTCCTCCTTCCTGTTTAAACAGGTCCAGCAATACTTGGACTCAGCCTCATGCATTAGGCCCAACTCGTAATCCAGCGAGTCGAGTCAAGGTGGTGCAACGGCCCACCTTCCTCTCTCTATTTCTTTCCTCCTTCCCTTTCTTTCTTCTTCCTTCTTCTCCTTCACTCTCCTCACTATCGAAAATGTCCAGCAATGGCCAAAACTCAACCCCGACTGGTGGCTCGAGTGGGCCAGTACAGTGCAGCACCCAAGACGGCAGTAGCCGTTGCTTGTCCCTTAAACTCTCTCTCTCTCTCTCTCTCTCTCTCTCTCTCTCTCTCTCTCTCTCTCTCTCTCGTTTCTCCTCCTTCTCTGCCATCCCCTCCTTCTCTATCTTCTTTTGTTGGAGCTCCTGCAAGTCCTAGAGTAGACCCGAACCCACAGACTCAGTCCGACTCGGCTTAAGCTCGAGTGGGAGTGCGGCAGCGACACCCACCACGAGCAAAGATTGCTCGCTTCTCTCCAGAAATCTCTCCTTTTCTTTATTTCTTTCTATTCTTCTCATTCCTTTCTCTCTGCTGGAGGTCCAATACCCTTGGACGACTCGGTACGACTCAACTTAAAACACGCCAATTCAGTGTGGTTCGAATGGGGAAGAAGGAGGTGGTTGGCAATGGAAGATCTCCATATAGGGTTTATTTATTCAAGAGGAAGACGTTGACTGACTCGGATGGGTATGAGAGAGCTCATAAAAGAAGGATTTTGAAGTTTGAACGAAGATTTCTTGGTGGGTTCGATGGAAGAAGGGAACGGTTGGTTTTCTAGAAAAACTGGGAAGAACGATCAGTTTGGTTTGGTTGTGGGAGAAAAACCTAAACCACTGATTGGGTGGCTGAGATCTCATTGAATGGAAGTTTGGGATTGAGGAAGAGGAAATCACGTAGATCACCAAGCTGGCAGCTGCGGAGATAGTTTCCTTTTTTAGAAATATGGTTTTTCACAGTCCGTGTGCGACTGGATTTGTGCCCTTAAGAGTACACAAGTTCATGTGAGACGACCCAGGTTTCGTTCTAAATTGACCCATCTACAAGATGGGTGGATCAGATTAAGTGCCTGGGTCAGATGGAGGACCACTGATGAAAGAAAAAGATATCAGTTTGTTTGAAATGAACACTGGCGGGAGATCCTCTTTTTTTTTTTTAAAGAAACAATCAGGTCAAACTCGATTTGACCACCCTTATGGTTCGGTGCACAGCGAGCACTCCTGCACTGTGTACACACGCAACTAAGTGTGGGGGTCCACGATTGGATTTGATGAAATCCACACCATCCATTCCACTTGGAGGGTTCCTATGAAGGGCCCTTGATAAAAATCTAGTAGATTAAATGCCTAGGTGGGGCCCACAACTTGATTTGTGGTCCTAATGGTGGTTTTCCATCAATCTAATGGTCGGATGATTCTAAGATTGAATGTCAACAGTTAAAAGTACTAATGGACCATATGTATTCAAGACCCTCATAATATGTTAGTAAGCAATCAATAGTTTTAATGTCTTATTATTACTTTATTATAATTATTATTATCTTAATTTAAAATTGTAGGGCCTACTTCTAACCAGAGCCACCCTTACGGTAGGTCAAAACCTATGAGTTGTGTGTCTAATTCTCAAAACATTTTAACTGTTAAGTGGAAGACGTTGTATGGATGCCTAATTACCACTCTTTGATATCCTGACCATTCGACTAATCTAACAGTTGGATTGATTCCAATCCATGCTCCAGAGTCCTAGGAACTTGTCTGAGTGGTCGGGATACTTTTATGGTCTACTATGAATGGTCAAATGGCCAAGTTTGCGATTAAATATGCTCATAATCTAAACTATTAAATGATCTCGAGATTCAATTGACAGTTTTAAGGTCCAATGGCTATTTGTTTTAAATCATCGATCAATGGCCTTGGATCAGTTTATGCAACTAATTACTCGATGATATCGGATCCTAAAAATCTAATACTAAATCTTGAATTTAATAGCCAATCCAACACATTTGAGTGGGGACTTCACCTAACTAGACATCATGGACTACTAGATAGTGGATTAGGTGATCCAGATTAGCCTTTAAACATGCTTAAGTGTTAGTGGACGTTCACTAACGATCACATGATTAACGATCATGACATTCCATGGTTTACAATGGATGACTAGATGGTCAATCTTGCGATTGAATAGAGGTATAATTTAAACCAAATGATTGATCTTGATGATGATGGCATGATTGGCCTTATTTCATGGTCATGAGGAAGGTTGTTGATATAGGCCCTAAAAATCAAGGTGGGCTCTCTGATTCCTTCATCAAAGTAATTGATGTCCTAAAATAGGTTTCTCTAATGAGGTGATGGTCCCTCTCAAGTAATAACAGATGGATCACTTTGTCCTACAGGTGTGGATTTCTTTAACAGTCAGATTTAAACTAGGATGCATGTGAATGTTTACTTAAGCTAGACTTGCATTCTGCTAAATCAGGTTACATGGTAACACTCGATATTGGAAAGTACGGGGTGTTACACTTTCGCTTGCACAGTTGTGCATCCAGTGTAGGGCGGCAATGTGGTGTATAGTGTATTAGACAATGATTATCTACAGAGAACTGTATTAATATATGATGCTCCAGAGATGAGCTGGATTGATATGTGGATTAGATGCTTGAGCTACATCTTGCACATGACATTGGCTATGTAGGCCTTGCATCGTATGGCCTTGGTGTGGCTGATAGCATTCATGCCTTGCATCATATGGCCTTAGTATGGCCAATAGCATTCATGCCTTGCATCCAATGGCCTTGGTGTGGCCGATAGTATTCATGCCTTACATCACATGGCCTTGGTACGGATGATTACATTCATGGACTTACCAGTATATTCTGCATTACTCTAATATTGTGTTCTGAGCATGCTTATATTGCGCACATACTTTCACCACGCTCTAAGCTTTTTATAACCTTGTGCACAATTGATGCATGCATGTGATGCCAGGACGCAGTCGTAGCTTAGCAGGAGCAAGAGTGTGTAGTCGAGCTTCTGGAGATTTGTTATTATTATCATTATACTTCCTTTATGCACATTGTTTCTTAAAGTTTTTTATCATAGTGGATTTTGTGATGGAGTTCTGGTTATTGTTCATGAGTTATGCCTTTAGTTATGCTTATTGCAAGACAAATGTATATTGAAAATTCTCCTTGTAGGATCCCAGGATAGGAACCTGGTATATGGGTGCCGGGTGCTAAAAATGGGGTACTATAGAGGCTATCGGCGATTAGGAATTTTGTGAGCCCGTTTTTCAAGTTTGGGGCATGACAGGAGTTGGTATCAGAGCATAACTTTGGGATAATTCAGGGCAACATCACATATCTACTTTGAGCTTAGGGCGATCAGGTTCTGTGTGCGTATCTTTCTGATTTAGTTCCCTGACGTCTGAGCCTTCGAGGGTTCTCAAGGCTAATAGGCACCTTGCTCTTTCTGTAGATCATGTCGCCTATGTGAGGCACTCGAGGCACATGAGGCACCCAAGGTACCTGAGTGACCCGAGCGGTTCCCATTTCACCGCTTGAGGATCCCGTTCGTCTACCTGAGGTTCTTATTCGACCACCCGCAGTTTCGTTCTCCCGCCAGAGCCTCCAATTCTTGCGCCCGAGACCGATGAAGATCCTATGCCCCTGCATAAGACCAGCGCAGCGCCTACCATACCAGTTGGTGTAGAGTAGTTGCAGTAGATGCTTCATGCTGTGACAGCCACCCGTAAGGGGTAAGGCAGGCGCCCCACGAAGACTCCGGAGCAAATAGAGCAGGAGAGCCTTATTGAGAGAGTTCCTTTGGCTCGATCCCCCGCGATTCCAGGGAGAGCCCGATTCGACCGCAGCAGATAGATGGCACTCCCGAGTGGAGAAGATGTTTAAGATTATGAGGTGCACGACCCAGCAGTGGGTCCCTTTGGCCACGTATTTGTTCGATGGTGAGGCCAAGCATTGGTGGACCTCCCTCACCCGTGCTGTAGGAGCTAGCTTCATCCAGACATGGGAGGACTTCATTGACCGATTCGATCGGCAGTACTTCCTCGACCACATTCATCGGCAGCGAGCATGAGAGTTCGAGACCTTAGTGTAGGGGACATGACTGTGGCTCAATACATAGCTTGTTTCATGGTACTGTCGAGGGTCACGATGTACTTGGTTGACGATGAGGAGTGGAAGGCCCGCAGTTTTGAGAATGGCTTGCGTTACAGCCTCTGAGGCCATGTTATTGGATACGAGCTCCCGACCTTTGAGGAGGTAGTATGGAGGGCTCAGATTTACGATGCTAATTGGGGCGGCACAAAGGGTGATCGCGATCGAAGGAGAGACCAGAAGAGGCAGACCCCCTCTAGTGGCCCCCAATAGTAGCAGCGTCGACAGCAGCAGAGGCACACGATCGGCCGAGCATTAGCGGCACCTCCATCACCACCCTAGAGGTCATTTGTAGGGACATGTTTTAGGTGTAGTGGAGTAGGGCACCGTATGTAGGAGTGCACCCGCCCTCGGCAGTAGCCGAGAGCACCTCAACAGCCTCCACAACAGCAACGACCTCAGTAGCAACGATCATAGCCACCTCCGCCGCAGAGGCCCCAGCCTCAGCCAAGATAGTAGTATGGGCTGCCGCAGTGGCAGCAGCAGTAGCAATAGCACCCTCAGATGGGACATGCACCCCCCCAACCACCTCAGTAGGACCCGCAGTCATCTTGAGGAGTCGTTGAGGGTATCCTTCCTATCTCTGCATGTATTGATCGAGTTCTATTCGATTCCAGTGCATCTTGTTCTTTCATATCCGAGGATTTCAGCCGTTCGACTAGATTACCGACAAAGTCTGCCCGTGAGGGATTGACTATATCGACACCCTTGGGGAATACTACTATGTTAAGTCGCTTCTATTTGTCTTACCTCGTATTAATGGAAGAGATTTTCTTAGCTGCCAATTTGTTTATGCTATCGATGTCAGATTTCAACGTCATCCTGGGCATGGATTGGCTTGCCGAGTACTATGCTATCTTGGACTGCTCCGTAAGGACGGTCACATTCTGTATACCTGGCTTGCCGCAGTTCTAGTTCGTTACCGAGCCCAGAGGAGAGTCGTTGTCTTGTTTGATGTCTTGTGTAGTAGAGGAGCCTGTCGCAATGAGTGTTAAGCAATTGCCAGTGGTTTACAATTTCTCTAATGTGTTTCAGGAGATTTAGGGATTGCTGCCACGCCGGCATATTGAGTTCCAAATTGATCTTGTACCCAGTACCGCGCCTATCTCGAAGGCCTCATATCGTATGGCACCAATGGAGTTGCGGGAGCTGCAGTAGCAGTTAGATGACTTGCGTGAGTTAGGCTTCATTCGTTTGAGCAGTTCACTGTGGGGAGCACCGGTACTATTTGTCAGGAAGAAGGATGGCTCATTAAGGCTCTGCGTGGATTACCACGAGCTTAACCGGGTCATAATCAAGAACAAGTATTTGCTTTCGAGGATCGATGATTTGTTTGATCAGCTGCAAGGTGCACAGTTTTTTTCAAAGATTAATCTGCGTTTCTGTTATCATCAGATTCGAGTTTGAGAGGAGGACATCCTGAAGACAACTTTCAGGATGCGCTATGGTCACTTTGAGTTTTAGATCAAGTCCTTTGGACTGACCAATGCACCCACGGTCTTCATACAGTTGATGAACAAGGTTTTTCGACTTTATCTCGATCAGTTTGTTGTGGTCTTTATCGACGACATTCTGATATATTTGAGGACTAGTGAGGACCACGAGTAGCATTTGAAAATAGCCTTGCAGACCCTCCATGCCCACCAGCTGTATGCAAAGCTAGGAAAGTGCAAGTTTTGGCAGGAAGATGTGAAGTTCCACGGTCACGTGGTGACGAGGGAGGGTGTTGTTATGGACCCCTTGAAGGTTGATGCAGTGCGTCAGTGGAGCTAGCTCACGAACTCGTTCGAGATCAGTAGTTTTCTTGGCTTGGCGGGATATTATCGAAGATTTATTGAGGGATTCTCCCGTATTGCAGCACCACTGACCAGGTTGACCCGGAAGGGTGCAGCGTTTGTGTGGAGTGATGCTTGTGAGCGAGCATTTGTGGAGCTGAAGGACTGTCTCACATCTGCTCCTGTCCTCACTCTTCCCTCTGGGAGTGATGGATTTGTTGTATTTACTGATGCTTTGCATATTAGTTTGGGTGTTGTCATGATGCAGCATGCGAAGCTGGTAGCTTATGCGTCTCGCCAGCTTAAGTCCATGAGCTGAACTACCCTACGCATGATTTAGAGCTAGTAGCAGTTGTCTTTGCACTGAAGGTGTTGAGGCACTATCTTTATGGGGTCAGGTTCGAGCTCTTCTCTGACCATAAGAGCTTGAAGTACCTATTCTCTCAGTCCGAGCTGAATATGAGGCAGAGGAGTTAGATGAAGCTCCTGAATGACTATGATTTTGATCTCCAGTACCACCTGGGCAAAGTGAACGTAGTGGCAGATGCCCTTAACCGTTAGCCACGAGGCCTAGTGGCGCACATGATGATTTAGGAGTAAAAGATGCTTAAGGATGTGTCAGCGTTTAACTTTGAGTTTGGCTTGCAGTCTTCTATTGTGCAGTTATCGAGCTTGTCAATTTAACCCTCTCTTATCGCAAGGGTGATCGAGGCTTATTAGGCAGATGAGTCGTTGCAGAGTTATCAGGCAGAGGTAGCATCTGAGAGTCAGACAGATTAGCAGATTGGTTCTGATGGTAGACTCCGTTTCAGAGGCCGATTATGTGTCTCGGGTATTCCGAAGTTGCGCAGAGATCTTATGACTGAGGCACATCGATTGTGGTTTTCTATCCACAATGAGCAACTCAAATTCTCCACAAGTGTGCCATGATCGTATGTCATGCCCCAAACTCAGAAACAAGGCTCATAAAATTCCTAATCGCCGAATCCGGTGCCGACAGCCTTTGTAGTACCCCATTCTTAGCTCTTAGCGAGCATACGCCAGGTTCCGATCCTGGGATCCTACAAGGAGGATTTTCCAACGTACATTTATCTCGTAAGAAGCATAACCACAAGTTTACCCAAATCACAAAAGCAACATCATCATCACATATCCACTAATATAAACTTTGAATATAATGCCGAAAGGGAAATACATATGTCAAATAAAATCAAAGTTCCATAAGACAGTTGCGCGCTCCAAGCTCAACGCTACTGCGACCTAACGCCACCTGCACGCATCTATCATGCATAAGCTTATAGAAAGCTTAGAGGGTGGTGAAAGTGTGTGCCCAAGATAAGTTCCAAGCATACAAATACAATGCCATAATCATACAATGTTGAAAATACTGGCAAGATCATGAATCATACGATATTAGAGTAAGTGAAAATATACTGGTAAGTCCATGAGTGCCATCAGTTGTACCAAGGCTATGTAATGTAAGGCATGAATGCTAACAACCATATCAATGCAAAAACATAGTAACCTAAAATTCTAAATGCTGCGAATGCAATGCAATATGTAGTGCGAATGAAATGACTAAGCTGGAGTGAAGTCGGGATGATAGTACATAGATTGCAGGCTCTGGGGTCCATCGCAAGGGACTTCTATCTAAACTAGTCCCATACATAAATTTGGATAGCCAGACTCAATGTGGTAAACCCCTGACCTCAAGTTAGTCACACGCCACAACCGAAATCCTTGCCATTGCGAAGGTACATAACAATTAGTTGTGCACTACCAGCTCGAGTGGATAGTGAATAAATGAATGAATGAATATGCAACTCCTACTCAATAAGTCTATGTAGCAGTACTGCACATCTCTGGGTTCATCACCGAGGTCTAATACACTCTACATGCAATCGTCGCCCACTAGAAGCGCAACCATGCAAGTGGAAGAGACCTCACTATCCGCCTGACTAGTAGTCATCCAATATCTACCTGGACTAATCACGAGCTGGTCAAACTCAGCCTAACTATGCCTAATACCCTCGGGAGGGTAAGGCCACCACCCCTTCCCAACCGACCACGACACAGTGGGAGACGTGGCCTGCAGGTATTCAGAACTCGGGCGCTCATGTATCCACTCGGTCTCGACGTTGGGGCCTCTCCTGGCCTCGAAGGTTTAGAGATTTTCACCCATGGCCATGTATGACAGCCCGATGCTAGTAATAGATTTCCGGTGTCCTATCTGGCCATCCACAAAATGCCTGTGGAGGCTATGACCCTGATGTCACTAGGGCATATAGTAGTCATATCATACAAATACGAGATACATGAGTCACACAGTCCACTCATGCATCAATCCTTCGCATACCGAGCGTTTGTGGGACGACTCCGCCTATCAGGGAGTCCCATAAACAACCTGTCCTATGGCATTTGCAATGATCATCCACATCTCATAACTAACATGCAGATGATGGTATGCGCATGTATCATGATGCTATGTTGTCACATGCTTATAATCAACATAAAAAATCAGCCTCGATATCATATACTCATAATCGGTAATCGGCCTAACAAAGGGCTTAAGGGAAGGTCATAATGTGAACATTTAACCATCATCACCCATAAATGTGGACATTTAACCAACATTGCTTCCAAGGCATGGCCACCAAAAACATCATTACATATATAATGGTGGAATCTCACATCGCAATGGGTCTCATATACATCACATTCGGCCCACACAAAGGCCTCACATACATTTCATTGGGCCTCACTCATGGTCCTTATATACATTACATTGGGCCTCAACCCATGGGCCTCAAATACAACAAGTGGGCCGCATCAATGGGCCGCACCAATGGGCCTCATATACACAACAGGTGGGCCCTGTACATGGGCCTCAAATACATAACATGTGGGCCCTACACATGGGTCTCATATGCATCAAATGGGCCACGTATCTGGGCCTCGAATACATCAAATGGGCCACACGTCATAGGCCTAATACATATCACAATGGGCCTTGCCCATAGCCCACGAATACATTACAATGAGCCTTGCCCATAGGCCTCGAATAGATCACAATGGGCCTTGTCTATGGGCCTCAGATTCAAGCAGGTGGGCCCGATCATATAGGCCTTAAATACAAGGTAGGTGGGCCCTGCACATGGGCCTCAAATATATATAATGATGGGCCTTATAGATGGGCCGCACCAATGGGCCTCAAGTGGACTTGGACTACACTAAAAATCATTTCAATGGTTGTAGGTGTAACATGTGTATCACTGTACACTGTCATTCCATGGGGCACATGGCCCAATAATGATGATTAGCACTATCCAAACATTGTCCAGGTAAATCAGCACCATCCAAACACTTCCCATGTAAATCAGCACCATCTAAACATTGTCTATGTAAATCAGCGCTGTCCAATCATTGGATAGCACCATCGAAACACTGTCCAGGACCGTCCAGATATGTGGACGGTGTAGATGAAATGCATACAACATGGTGGGGTCCCACAGAATCGTCCAAGCACAGACGACTTGGAATATAAAACATACATCACGGTGGGGCTGTTCATGGCAGTACCGTCCAAACACCCTAGCACCGTCCAACACATCTGGACGGTGTGGATGAAACAAATACATCATGGTGTGGCCCACATGACACCGTCCACAGATGGATGGTGTAAATACAAAATACATACATCATGTAGGCCCCACACATGTCATGATGGGGCCATAAACTTGCTGGCGTGATGCAGCAGGGGCTTCTGGAACCCACAGAGCTTGGGACGTCAGTACAACAGCTATATAGCTGGTGTTTGTGTACACCAGCCAATCCATTTTCCCATCAGGTGGGTCCCACATGGGGCCCACCATAACATTTATCTTCCATCCAGTCTGTTGATAAGGTCACACAGACCTAAGTAAAGAGGAAAAATAAATTTCATATTTATCCAAAACTTCTGGGACCCAAAAAGGGTTTGAATGGTAGACGTTCAATCCCTGCCATTTGTTAGTGTGGACCACCTAAGTGCCATGAACAGCTGATTTTTGGAGGTGACCCATTAATAAAGGGGACCTATCAAATGCATGATGTTGATGTTCAACATGCATCAAGGTGGGGCCTGTAGTGGGGCCCACTGACCCAGCGTCCAACCAAGCTACAGACGCTGCTTGCTGCAGCGTCCTCTGGACGCTGATAGCAACAGCATCTGCTATTTAATATCTTTTTTTATTTTTCTAAAGATTTTCATAAGTGGGGCCCACATCAGGAGGATCCAGTTCGTCGACTGGGTTCCTGGGTTCGTGACGGGTCTAACACGCCCAATATTGGATATGTTTTGATGTATAGAAACATCGCAGTGGGCCTAACAAATTTTAACACTACATAATATTGTTTTCTACATTATGGCCCACCAGAGATTCAGATTGGTTTCTTTTTTTGGCTCAACGCCTAAAATGATCAGGGAAAAAGGGTGGGTGGTGTGGATCGGATACATATATTAAAGTCAGATCCATGTGTGTGTGGATGGTGTGAATGTAAAAAATGTATACATCACGTTGGGATCCCTAGATGCATAGTGTGCATAAAAAAATATATCACAGTGGGCCTGATCACTGGACGGTGGGCTTGTTCACATCAAGCACAAATGGGATGGTGAATAAAATACATAAATCTAGTGGGTCCCTCATCCAATCCTAGGGACGGTGCGATACCACACAACCTCACACAGCATGGATAAAATACATGAATCATGGTGGGCCACACATCAAAAGGGAAAGCGAGAGAGAGAGAGGGAGAGAGAGAAAGAGAGACGTGAGTAGCGGAGGGACCCGCCACTATGGGTCCCTCATTAAACAATGCATACATTAAGATAGGTCCCACCATATGTGGGCCCTCTAATCATCAAAATCACATAAAAATCATCCACCTTTGATCTTCTCGGACTCCTTCCACCAATGTGATCTAGAGCTCCAAGGGGTGAATTTTAATGGTTAAGATGAAGCTTAGATGGTGGAGATGGGAGGTAAGAAGGTGGGCCACACCAAGGTCTCTCATGGAGTTTGGGACGTGGGTTGTTTGGAGAATGAGAGATAGAGATGAGAGAGAGAGGTTGTTAGAGAGAGAGGGATGGGGTGTGATGGGTGAGTGAGTGATAGGTGTACTTTGTTGTAAGATAAAGTTGACTTTGGGGAGGGTAGTTGTACTTGGGGATGGGTGTCAGTGATGGGAGTGATGTGTATTTGTTTGATGTGATTGATGTGATGTTCTCTTCGGTTTTACAAAGCGCGGCATTTTCCTTAAACTGAATGCAGGCCCACATCTCCTGGCCCGGGTATCGCCTCAGTGCGCGAGACCCGGCATCGGAACTACGGTGATAGTGCAGTCGCAAGGATACATCTCTCGGGTCGAGCCAATTTGAGTTGATAGGGTACGACTCAAGGTTGCACGCAAATTCTATCTACGTGTCGCGGGTCACTGGAATTCGACCAGGAGGACCACAGAAGCCTATGGAACAGTACGAGCTAGGATATGGGTCTCACAGATGAAGCGTTAGATAGCTAGTTTGTGGCCGAGTGTGACACTTTTCAGCATTTCAAGGCTGATCATCAGAAACCCCTAAGTTTATTGCAGCCGTTGAGCGTCCTGACGTGGAAGTGGGAGCACGTATCCACCGATTTTATTATAGGCTTGTTGATGGCTCAGCACGGTCATGACGCCATCTGGTTGTTGCGGATCGTCTGATGAAGCTGGCGTATTTTCTTACAATTCGTGTGACTTGACATTTGGACTGGCTTGCTAAACTATTTGTTAATGAGATCGTGAGACTGCACGGTGTTCCAGTTTCGATCGTTTCCGACTGAGACCCAAGGTTCACATCTCAATTTTGGAGGAGCTTTTAGAGGGCGATGGGGTCTACCTTGCAGTTCAGCACCGTGTATCATCCACAAATCGATGGATAAACCGAGAGGGTCAATTAGATCCTTGAGGATATGCTCAGAGCTTACCTGATCGACTTCTTGAGTAGCTGGGATGAGCATTTACGCCTGGCTAAGTTTGCGTATAATAATAGCTATCAGGCAACTATTGGTATGGCTCCCTTCGAGGCTTTATATGGCAGGCCATTTAGATCCCACAGTTGTTGGGCCGAGGTTGGAGAGCATCGTATCCTAGGCCCCAAGCTTGTGCAGCAAACGTCAGAGGTTATCAATATCTCAGGCATAGATGCGCATAGCTCAGAGTTAGCAGAAGAGTTTTGATGATCGTTGACATCATCCCTTGGAGTTTGCTGTTGGGGACCGAGTGTATCTCAAGGTCTTACCCATGAAGGGCATGGTTCAATTTGGAGCAAAGGGCAAGCTTGCCTTAAGGTTTATTGGACCTTTTGAGATCACTGGGCGCGTTGGCGCCGTGGCCTATAGGCTTGCATTACCTTCTGAGTTGTCTAGCATCCACAACATTTTCTATGTTTCAATGTTGCGGAAGTGTGGGTCAAGTACCATTCTCGTGATTGATTGACAGCCTCTTGAGGTACGTGAGGATGCTTCCTATATTGAGCAGCCAATTCGCATCTTTGATCGGAAGGAGCAGGTCCTTCGGACCAAGGTCATTCCTTTCATGAAGGTTCAGTGGGGTCATTATTCTATTGAGGAGGCATCTTGGGAGCGTGAGGGTAAGATTAAAGAGCACTATCCCCATTTGTTTGTAGATTTATTGTGCTTGTGTTATGCTTTGCATTGCATTGATTATTATATGTGTGTGTGTGATGATGCTTTCTCTTCTTCCCTTGTTTTGTCCTACACGATAGTAAATTCGAGGAAGAAATTTTTATTAGGAGGGGAGGGCTGTCAGGCCCGTATCCTAGTGACCATTCTATTCCGTAGAATCCCACGGTCCTCCTGGTCGAATTCTGACGACCCACGACCCGTAGATTGCATTTGCATGCAACCCTAAGTCATACCTTGTCAACCCGAGTCGACCCAGCCCGAGACCTATGTCGTTGCAACTGCGTCATCGTCGCGGTTCCAACACCGTATCTCGTGCACCAATCCGACATCTAGATCATAAGATGTGGGCCGCATATGATCATTGCCATGGACTGCACGTTGCGGGACCCACATAACCCATGGAACATTTCCCTAGGTCATTATGAGGATGACATCGCCCCTACACCTAGCCACCCTACTATCCTACTCCATAGCCACTTACATCTTACAAGAAATAATTATTTTTCTTCCCCATGAGCATGCCTCTTACAAGTCATGATGGCCCTACCATCATCATTGCCTAGAAACTACCTCTCTCTCTCTCTTATCTCTCCCTCTCTCTTTCTTCTTCTTTATTTTCCTCTACTAGCAACCTCCAACCATCCCAAGCTCCCCAAAAATTCCAGCCCTTTGCAAACTCTCCACCCCCAAATCCAACCCTCAAAATTCAATCTCAACCCTTCAATCTCACCCCTTGGAGCATTGGAAGCCATTGGTGGGAGAAGGATAAGAAGATTTGAAGGTGGGTGCTTTTCTAGGATTGGATTTGTATTTTCTTGCATGGATTTTCTAATTTTTCTACCATGAGGTAAATAGGACCCACTAATCAATGGCGAGGATCCTACCTTGACCTCTAAGTGTGGCCCAATGGCCCACCTAAGCTTGCATGCATGAATCCATGGCGGGAACATTCTCCATGGACCCCACCATGATGTTTGATTTGATTTTTTAGTGCATGAAGGCCACCTAGGCCTAATTTAAGTGGTGAGAATAGGATTTCCCCCACCAGATTTTTTATTTTTTATTTATGTATGGCCCACCTGTTTTAGGCCCCATTGATGTATGTTGTAGATTCTAGAGGGGCCCGTAGTGGCGGGGCCCCTCCATCACACCTCTCTCTCTCTCTCTCTCTCTCTCTCTCTCTCTCTCTCTCTCTCTCTCTCTCTTCTTCTTCTTCTTCTTCTTCTTCTTCTTCTTCTTATGTTGATGAAGATATGTGTGTGGCCCACCCTGATGCACCCCACCATGATGTATGCATTATATCCATGTCATCCATATGTTGGGCCCACCTTGCTGGACCGTCCAACAGTAAGATCGTTGTCCTATCCGTTTGGACAGGCCCAGATGAAGAGAAAATACAAATATCCGCTTAATTTAATGCAACTGGTGGGTCCCACATGTGTGGACCCACCTGGAAGTGGATTGGCTAGAGCACCACACGCAGCAATATAGCTGCTATAGTTGACGTCAGCAAGTTCTATGGGCCAATCATGAGGCATGTGTACATCCAAACCGTCCGTCCTCTAGGCTAAATGTGAGGCCCACCCCACATATGCTACACACGTGGGGGTAGGGCTGACCTTGCTGTATGTATGCTATATTCACACCGTCCATTTAGACGGTGCTGTTTGGAGACCATCGTGATGTATTGTTTCATCCGGTCGTCCATTGCTGGTGGGACACACCTAGACGTAGTGTTGTATCCACTCTGTGCATCCATGGTCCCATGTAAGGCCACATGATGTATGTGTTTCTCCAAGCTGTCCATCTGGACAGTGTTGCTGGAGAGCCCAACCGTGTTGTATTTGTTATATCCTAATCGTCCATTCAATAAACGTGTGGGGCCCACCCCACACATACAACACATGTGGGATGGGACCCACCTTGATGTCTGCATTTTGTATCCCCACTGTCCAGAGATCTCTAGACGGTGTTGTGGGGACCCATCATGATATATGTGGTTTATATCCACGCCGTCCATTATTTTTCAGGGATGTGGCACCCACCCACATGTGTTGCACATGTGGGGTGAGCCCTACCTTGATGATGTGTTGTATACCTCGCCGTCCAAATGTTTTCTGTGTTGAGTGGGACGCACCATGATGTATGTGTTTCTCCTCACTGTCCATCTGTTAAGGACAATGGGACCCAAGGTTCTCTTAATATTCGAGTTGATAAAAAAAATGTTGGTGCTCGACTAGAGGGAAGACATAATTTGAACCGATGGGACATGCAAGAGGTATGCAATTCACAGTCTCAAACTCAAGACTATGGTATGGGATATCCTCATCGAAGCATTATATGTCTGTGATCGAGATATCTAGCTCTCGACGGTTGACTGCTTCTATTGGAAAGATTTATTTAGGATCATCGAGAATGGTCAGCACCTTGTCTTTGAAAATGTACTTGGCCTTTTGGTGAAGAATTGAAGAGAGAGCCTTGACTCTATGGATCTAAGACCAATTAGGGAGGAGATGAAATGAAGCGGTGATGTCAAAGACTTGAAAAGTGATGGTTGATGCTTTGGGACTAATCAAGATCTCGATGTTAATCTCTTCCTCGACTTTTCTCCTAAAGGGGGGAACCATTTGTCCTAGACTCTTCTCTTGAAGGATTGAATACTAAGTAGAGCTAGGAAAATCCCTTCGAGTAGCAGAATATCTTTTTTGGAAAGTCACCACATGATTGAAGCTAGGCCCTAATTTTGTTAGGGCATGCGGTATGTTAATTGAGGAAGGGACATTTTCTTGAAGCATGACGGTTGAAGTAGGGGGCAATAGCCAAGTGGTGCCCCTTGCAAGACGGAAGATGTATGGACTGAATTGACTAGGCATGCCTCTTGTAGACTTGGGGCCATGGAGATTAGACTGGATGAGTGTGCCCCTTATAGACTCGGGGGCGCAGAGATTGGACTGGATGGAGATGCCCCTTGCATATTTAAGAGCGAAGAGATTGGACTGGCAGGGTGTGCCCCTTGTAAACTTGGGGGTATTGTTGTTGGGCTTGCAGTGATTGAATGGATGAATTGGATTGGATTGACCAGGGGTGGCTCTCCCTGACTTATATTATTAGTAAGGGTTCCTGATGAGTTGGGGCATACTTGATACGGTGGCAGAGAATTCTGGAGGATGTTGGCCTAGTGTTAGCCTACGGGATGATCGCAATCTTCTGGCTTTCGATCAAATCCTGGACCGCGTGTTTCAAGGTGAAACAACGGTCAGTTAGATGGCCAGGAGACTGATGATATGCGCAATAATCATTTTCATTATAGCTTACAGGCAAGGGATTTGGCAGAAGTTGATGTTAGAGTGGTGTCAGAAGTTGCTTTTACACTAACATTATCATGATCTGACTGTATGTTTGTATCAAAAGGAGTGAACTTCCTACCCGGCATTGCTTGCTTGTACGGGTTTTGCGCATTTTTCCTAAGTTGTTGCTGTTGTTGTTGCCATTGTCCCTCTTGACGCGCGAATTGAGTGCCTTGGGTAGAGGCGACAATTCTTCTGTTGGATGGAGGTCAAGAACACTTCTGTTACCGTTCTCGTATCCAGTAGACCTTCCTTCCACTATCCGTTGTACTGGGGAAGCCTGATGAGGCCACCAAGGGAAGATTGTCTCAGCCTCTATTCCGGCTTCGACTTGTTTCCCAGCACGGATGAGTTGGGTAAAGTTGGTATATGGATACGAGACGAGGTATCCAGAGATACTCGGGTTTGCTGAGTGGATGATCATGTATATTTTCTCCTCGTCATCAATGGGTGTTTTCATTTTGGCGGCCATTGCTCGTCATTGTCTAACATAAGTTGATAATGACTCCTCATTCCTCTACCTTCCGCCCTTTTGGGTGCTACATTAAGATTGTATACAAAATTATCAATGAAAGCTTGGGAAAGTTATTCCTAAGTTTTAATTCGATGGTAGTTTAATGATGTGTACCAATCTAACACATTACCTTTCAAGGATTTTTGAAACAAACGGATCAACGCTCCGTCATTACTTGCCATAGTATTAAGCTCTCCACAAAATTCTCTTAAATGGTCCATAGGACACCTCGTACCATCATATCTTTTGAATTTTGGTACCTCAAAGTTTTGAGGTACCTTTGCATCAAGGAAGGGACAAAGATCCCTGAATTTGATGGATGGGAGATCTACCCCCTCCTATTTCCATAGCTTCCTCTACATCTCTTGCAATTGCTCGCGGAGTTCTTTGATTTTGGAGGGATCGGATGAGAGGGGTTTTGCCCCTTGGAGTTGATTGGATCTCCTATCAGGAGGAAGATGTTAGAATTAGTTGAGATTCTTGACTATGGGAGGTTGCATTTGATAGCAGTTCTCATCAGTGAGAGGCCATTGGAAAGGATTATCGGCCGAGGAAAATTGGCCTTGAAGGTAACTCTCGTTACAGGGAGGATGCTGGAAAGTAGAGATGACTGGGGCACTAGCCGGTGGTACTTGTATAGTTTGGGCAACCCCTCTTTCAATACACTGGGCAAGAAGGTCCTGCAAAAACTTGAGATTTTGGGCCATATCGGCTATGAATGCCGTGGTTGGAGTATTATTAGCCATGAGCTCAGACGATTTGAGGGATGCCTTTAAATAGCAATTGTTTCTTCTTCCTGGTTTGTCATGGCAAGTTTGGATCAGGTAAACATGGGGTGAATGAAAGCCTTGAATGGGTATAAGCCAAAGATCGATGCTCATTTTTTTATGCAAAGTATGAATGCAAATGTTTATATGTAGAATATCCCCTAAGATTATATTATCACATTATTTCGAGTCGGGTCTCAGCTAGTACTAACTAGCAAATCCCCAGTGGAGTCGCCATTCTGTGAACACTAGAAAATCGATGCCCACCCTTCTGGTGTATAGGTTTGGTATTTGTGAGAGGGGGTGATTAGGCTGAATGCAGGCTAATTTGTGAATGTTGGAGTCACAACTAGCCAGTTAACTTCAAAATCTCGCAGTCAGCTAGAACCCGTGGAATACATAAGGTTGGAGAAATCCAAAGAATCTCCTACCTTAGATTGACGATCCGGGATTCCGAGTACGGGACCTCGGTTACAAAGAGGGAAGGTGTTAGGCACCCTCTTTGCCCGTATGACTGTACGGTCTCTACTTAGTGTGGTAAGGCAATCTCAAGGGTTGGATGATGTAGTCGAAATAGGACTAGGCACATGTGGATTTCTGATGCGGCAAGATCCGATATTTCAGCAAGCCACAGAGCATACGTCCAACAATGTGTCTAGAAAGCCAATGTGATGATGCTTATATGAAAAGGTAAAGAAAAGTGGATTAGATCACTAGGAATTTCTGATGTGACAGGTTCTGATGTATGACAAGTCACAAAGCATATGTTTACTAGAGATCTAGAGAAGTAGGAGGGTTTGAGAAGGGAATAGATGTCATGATGAATGCTTGTATATAAAATGAAAAGATCTTTAGCTTGATCTTGAGTAGGCTAAGACATGGATTGCACCATGATCGATCCAGGCTAGACTTGGGGTTTGAGATGATTGGGAAGAGGCTAAGGGGTATATGAAAATTCTAAACTTTGAGTCTTGGGAGTTCCTTCTCACCCTCACTCTCTTCCTCTCTCTATCTCTCTCTCTCTCTCTCTCCCCCTTTGAAATGAGAAGAGTTTTTTCTCTTGGAATTGTTGTGTATAAAATATGAAGAGGAGAAGGCTATTTATAGCCTTTTTTTTATGGCAATGTGGTAATTGTTGGGCTTATGAAGGGTAAAAGCTGACATGGCAGCTTTAGATTAATTGAGGAGAGAGGAATGCCATATGGCGTGCTTTCATTGGCTCTTGGAGGTTAGTAAAATGGTAAATAATGTCGGCTGGAGGGGTAAATCCATTTGAAAATTGACTTTGGGATGAGAGACAACTGTTGCTCGGAGGAGACAACGTCTCGCTTTGGAGCAGTAGTCAGACTACCGTCATTATCAATCAGACACCGCCCAGGCTGGCTTTGGTCCGAAGCTCGTCCAGCTAGATTCGCGTAAATTTTTGAGAGCAGGCAGTAGTCAGATTACCGCTCAGATACAGTTTCTCCCAAATTTTGGTCGGTGGGCCCTTTTTTGGGTCATGAGAGTGGAACAAAGTCCATTTTGGGTATTTGGCTTGAAATGACTCAAAATTTGCTTGATCATCACCTGAGTGGCTCAAAAAATGGATTGATTGTGGGTGAAGGTTTGGGTATGCTTTGCTTAAATGATGGCTCATGATTGCTCAGGTTTGATTAGGGTTTGAATCAGGGTTTTGGCTAAGGTTAGGGTTTAAGCTGTGTTTAGGCTAGGGTTAAGGTTCTAGTTCGGATCAGGGTTTGGTTCAGATCAGGGTTTATTCGGATCAGGGTTTCGTTGGGATTAGGATATGATCATGGTTCTCAGATTGTCTTAGCTTTCTCAAGATACTAACCTGGGTGGGGTGTTTATAGGTCCACTATATCAAATCAACTCGCCGTCCATCCTGCGTTTTCTGGCGATCCACGTGTGTATGTGTGCATGGGGCCAAAAGGCCACCATGGCCAGGGTCTTCCCCACCCTCTGGACGTAATGGACGGTCCCGATCTGCCAAATGGATGACAGGTGGGGCCCACTGAAATCAACCGGTCAATCGGGCACGAGCATTGGCGTGTTTCTGAATTTTTTTAAAAAAAATTATCGGTCAATGCACGTTGACCGATTTTGTAAGTTGTGGTGCTCGGTGAGAGCATTCACACTTTGCTCATGTGCACCCTTGAGTGGGTTCCATTGTGATGTATATGAGACATCCACTCCATCCAGTCATTTTTCCACCTCATTTAAGAGGTTGAAACCAAAATTGAAGTGTATCCAGATATCAGGCGGGCCTCAAATCAGAGATTTGGTCGCTAATCTGTCCGTTGGGCCACTTTCACATGGATCTAATGGTTGAAATTCGACGTGTACAGTTAATTTAGGGTCCTCAGGCCATATATAAAGTTTCAAGCCGAACAGATGGTGGGAACCCTGTGATCTTGCATTCTAGATGACTTTCAAGCTTGTTTAAACCCAATCACTTGATTTTCTCAGATTTTTGGAGTGTAAATTCTTCGATCTCAGTCCCCTGGGGTCCATCCCTTGCCTTGGTGACTTTTGAGCATTAAATCCATGCTTTTAGTACCCTTTTTCAGTCCAGGCTCCTAAATTCACCTTGCAGCATAAACATGATTAAAATAGGCCGTTAAACAGTATCATGTTTGTAAAATCAAGTCATAACTAGGGTTTAATATGCAATATTTGACCCTTAACATTGATCTTCTTCATCACCCTTTTCTTCTTCTTTTTCAGCTTGATCTTCTTCATCACCCTCTTCTTCTTCTTCACCTATCTCATCCCCAAATTCTTCCAACCGCTGTGCATTTTTCTTAAGGCCACATTGCATGTCGTTTAACATGTCTTCGCTTATCACCCTTTTTTTTACTGTGAGGGGCCACTAGATGCCTTGATCCCATTTTCTCGGACTAACTTGCAAATTAGGCGACCAAATGGGAGGGAGGAGTGGCCTTTCTTTGACTTTGCAGCCTTTACTATCTAGTAAAGGACAATGGAGGGCAGGCACACATCCTCCCCATGCCCTACCTAGTACATTACCTTTGCATGGTAGACAAAAATCTTCGTGCTGTTTCTCACCCTCGGATATACATTATATGTGAAAATATAATGCAACAATTGGTAAATTGGTATCATTTCTGTGTTTCTAAAACTACTATTTCTTCTCCACTCAACGAGTTGGCCGCACAAGCTCATGCTAAGCTCATTCCAGTGTTGCTGTGTGTTTAAGTCCTTAGTGGTGATATAGACTTTTCCTAGTGACATGCTAAGTACGTTTGTGATGTCTTGTATGCAGATGTGACGTACCGCGTCTCTATATGAAATATCAAATCCGAGTGGTTTGATACTTGGGCTACAGATTCGAGAGTAGAAGGCCCTTACATCATGCTCATTGGCCTGATACTTGCCTTCAAAAGCTGGTCCCCAACTAGCATGCAAGAGTCAATCTAGCACGTTGTTCTCACCAAATAGTCGGTCCTCCACCGTGACTTCGAAGACGACCTCTCAATCATGAAATCGACTCGCATCCAAAGGCCATGCATTCTAATTGTTAGCCCTCTTCGTCCTCCTCTCACAACGTGGTGGTGAACAACTCATTGCATTAACATTGGCCCCCTTGACATTTCTCCGAATAGGTGGTGATGAAGGACTCGCTTCATTCTCAGTGGCCCTCCTCACCCTTCTTTTGGTCCATGGTAATGAAGGACTCTCTTCAACGATGTTTTCCCTCCTCGACAACCATGTTCCATGACTCACCACTCTTTTCTTCCCCATTAGAGAGAGAATCATGGGGATGGAAAATAATAAGGAAATGATTGCGATAAATCCCATGAAGAAGATGGGTTTGGAAGATGGGAAGATAGGTTATGAAAGGAGAAAATAGGTAAGTAGAGAAGAAGATGGATTTGGAAGAGTGGTTCATGATACAATGAAGATGGGTTTGGAAGATGTGTTGTGAGAGAAAAAGACAAATGTTGAGAAAGAGGTGTTTGGAGAAAGGGAGAGGATTCTAAAGGAAGAAAGGTTATGGAGGAAGGGAGAGGGTTTTAGAAAGATGGGTTTGGAAGATGGGTTTGTGAGAGAATGGTGGAAGAGAGATGATTTTAGAGGGAGAGAGGGTTTTAGAGGAAGAGAGGGTTTGGAAGAGGGGATTGTGATAGGGTTTGGGTGTGTGATAGGGCTTAAGAAATAAAGTGAGGAGAGAGGGTTTAAGCAAAAAGTGGGACCCATGGTGGACCCACTGAAATTTGCAAAAGGGAGTGTCGGCTGCACAGTGGCAGTAGTACTGTTAACTGGGCGGTACTGTCACCCGGACTATCCAGACTCCGACGGTAGTACCGCTGGTCCAATGGTAGTGCCACCGGCCTCTAGATAGTCTGGGTGGTAGTGCTGCCCAGTTGGCAGTACTACCACTGCCGTCTAGATGTCCGGGTGGTAGTGCCGCTGGCACTCCCTTTTGTAAATTTTTATGGGTCCCACAGTGGGGCTATATTGAGTGGGCCACCCCCACACGAGTCTTTTGTACTCTAATTGTTGGGTGGGTCCCATCTAAAGTCTACGTAAACATTAAATGGGCTAGGAAGGGACCGATCAAAGATGGCGGTGGCTCATTTGGACGTCGAAGGACCGGATTGTGTTGGAGTTAGTTTTGTTCTACTCTCTTCTTCCCCCTCTTTCTGAATCCAGCTCCTGCTTCCCCAAAACCCAAATATTTTCTGTTTTTATATGGGCATTATTTGCTCATGTACAATCTTGTCAATACAGCCTCCCACTGCATTCATTAGAACCACAGTAGCAAATCTTCTCCTTTACATTGCCATCCGAATCCTGAACTTGTCCGATTGTATAGTTGTATTCATATGTCAATTCTTGCAAGGGTGGGATAAGCTTGGCAGCAAAGAGCATTATGTGCAAAAATCTTTTGGCATCATGGTCATAAAGGACATTCTACGTATAAATGTTAGGAGAATGACTGTGATTGATGAATCTTCCCACGTTGCCGTACTCAAGCGCATCAATGGTTAAGCCCGAATTTGACCCCGCTTCGCAAGAAACAGCTGGATGTAAATCGGGGATGAGTGACAAATGGGTATCCTATCCCCTCCATTAAGATATATCTACACAAAGGAATTCCTCCTCATCCCGAGTAGACCAACACATCCACATCGTCCATGCCATCGGGATAACCCCCAGGAGCCACAACACTCATAGCCAGAATCCTTCCCCTTACCTTTGTGTAATCTATCCCACCCTGATAAGGCCGATGAAGGCCAATCATGGAAAGTACCACCCTATAGTGGAACTCACTACCAATTTGGAGCCCGGGCACACTTTCGAAGATTGGCTTGCTAGTGTTCACACACTTGTTTGCTTCCTTAAGAAGCTAACTAGCAGCTAGGTCGATTCACCTAATGGCCTTCCCTTGTCCCCTCTTTGCTTCCCTTGTCACAATTGATAGAATGAAATTCAACGTAAAGTGAGAGAAATTCATCATAAAGTGAATGAAATTGACCGATAAGTGAGTGAAATTATCATTCCTATCATATAACGTAGAAAACCATGGGTCATCAAATCATGGTGTGCCCTGACCCTAAGGGGCCAAATGTCTGAATGACAGAACCATGGGCCCCGTTGTACATGCTGAAAAATTGAGCACATTGCAAATATTCTTCAGTGAAGAATCATATAATTCCTCCCCAAAACTGGTCATATAACCCCTAAAATGACAATGGGTCCCTACTCATGGCTAAGTGGTAAACTCACAAGAGTTTCATCATAGAAACCATGGGTTCAAGTACCATTGTGGTGTGTGTGGGTGGGTGTGAGTGTCTGGTCAAAAAAAAAAAAAAAAAAGAACCCCTAAAATGACAAGATTGGTAAAAAAGGCCATAACCCCAGCAATGTTTTCAATAGTGAATAGTGTAACATTGTGTTCGCCCCTCTAAAGCATGACGTGTAAGCTACATTATCCTTCGAGAAAAAAATGTGTAAGCCCTACAAGAAAAGCCACTTTTACCTACGAAAATTTTCGTATGTAAAAGCCTTTTTTCCGTAGGCAAAAACTTTTGCCGACGAAAGTTTTCGTTAGCAAGTTCGTCGCTAAAAGACCGTGGGGAAACACTTTTACCAACGAAAAAAAAATTTCATTGGTAAAGGTAAGACTTTTGCCAACGAAATTTTTCGTTGGTAAACACTTTTACCAACGCTAATTTTCATAGGTAAAAAATATTGACAAAACTTTTTTAAAATATTTACAAGACTTATACCTACGAATAGTTTTGTAGCTAAAAATATTTACAACACTTTTACCTATGAATTTTTCGTAGGTGAAAAGTATTACAAATCTTTTACCTATGAATATTTTCGTAACTAAAAATATTTACAAAACTTTTACCTACTAAGATTTTCGTAGCTAAAAAGTATTACAAGACTTTTACCCACGAATAACTTCGTAGCTAAAAAATATTTTAAGACTTTTACCCACGAATATATTCGTAGCTAAAAATACTTAGAAAACTTTTTCCTGCAAATATATTTTCGTAGATAAAAATTTTACAAAACTGTTTCATAGGTAAAAATATTTACAAAATATATACCTACAAATATTTTCGTAGCTAAAAATATTTACAAAAGTTTTATATTTACAAAACTTTTAACTACGAATAATATTGCGAATAATATTGCAGGTAAAAATATTAACAAAACTTATACCTATGAATATTTTCGTAGCCAAAAATACTTACAGAACTTTTACCTACGAAAACTTTCGTAGGTAAAAACATGAAGGTCATAGAAAATAAGGCAAAAATATGATGCTGGCCTAAGAAATTTGTTCAGGGACAACCATACGTGTTTAAGGCATGTTTATGATTTATCAATCTCCTTATTAATGGGAACCAATACACAACAATTAGAAACTGTACCTTCACTTATACCCATGATCAAGTTTTGACTCATCGGTCAACCAAGGTGAATATGCATTCCTAGTTTTTAAACAATTTGTCAAAAGCCTATTCTAGCCATATGTTTAAAGTAAATGCTTATTGTGCTGGGTACGGAGGTTTTGATATCATTACCTCAACCAAGGGCTTTTTACCATTGAGCAACATATCAACACCTTTCAGTCTGCATAGAATAAAAGAATAATATAAGATGAATAGATTAAAAGAATCATATAAGATGCACAGATTATCACCCATGATCATGTCTCGAAATATTCTGAACAAATGTGCACAGCAAGCTAATGACAAACATATAACATGAGTTCTTTTACTTTTAGATAGGAAAAGACCTATATCTGGAGCTAATAATTCATAAATAGAGTGCAAATGAATGAAATGTAAATAGAGTACATAGATGCTGAGAATATCAAAGTTTGAAGGCATGTTTTCTTTATGGGCTACACAACTTTATTTTCCACCATTTGCTTCAAATGGTGGAGAAGACTGATCCACTGTACATGCGGCATGAATGGATGTCACTCCAGGCCATCCAAATTGTGGTCCCAATTGTTGACATACCCGATGCGTGACCCAATATTTCCTTTCCCTCATTTCAACCAGAAAATGGAAGGTTGGAGGAGCTTTTCTCTCAAGAATGCTTTTCTGACAAGAATGCTTTTCTGACAACCTCTAACACAGGCTTCATCATCTCCAAGAGTAACAGTCTCAACTCCCCCAACCTGGATATAAATTGACTCAAGTCAAACTGAATAAATTGTAGAAATCATTATCTCAAGCTTGCAGCCCCAAAGCTATATTCATTGAACAAATCCAACATCCGACTTGATACAAGTGTGTGCATAATCAGAATGGCTCATCAGTCGATCCCCAAACGAGGTTTCTCACCTGTCGGATGTTCAGATTCCATTACTGACTCAAATCTAGTCCCAGATTTGCTATTTGTTTTTGTGCCACCATAGACAAAACTCCCAACTATTAAATGTACAAGACCAATAACCATCTGGCTTTGTTAAAAAATATAAGCACTTCTCTAATCAATGCTAAAGATTCACATTTTTCAGTAATAGAGTTACTATTCATATAAAAAAATGCTCCAGATAACCAAACTGCATCAAAATGTGATTAACCATTGCCTTGATAACTAAGTTGCATTAAAATGTAATGTGTCGATCTGTGCATCTGTTATATAACTACAGCATGTGTTTTTCCTGACTTCATTGTGTTCAACGCGCATGATCATTGTTAGCATCACCCACCTGTAACCAAAAATAAAAACTCGCATTGCTCTATTTTCTCTGCTTCTCTTTCTTTCAAGCCCTCTAAAAATCCCAAAAACCATTTTCATTGCTTAAAATCTTCAACAACCAAAAAAAAAAAAACCAGCTTTTTGTCTCTTATTCCTCTTTTCTTCTGAAAAAACTCCAAAACGTTATAAGAACCAGAAACCAACATTCCAATAATGGCTGGAAAAACCCAGTAAAGAAATCCAAAAAAAAAAAAATCCCAAACAAATGGAAAATACAAATTAAATAGCTTTTTTCTGAAAAGAAACAGAGATCCCACATGAGGAAAAAGAAAAAGAAAGCAAATCCAACCCCAAAAAGAATTAGAGAAAAAGAAAAAGAAACCTGCGCATATATGGTGTTTGGATGAGCAGTAGCTTTGAGAAGATAATCAGTACCCCAACGAATAGCTTCCTACAACGAATATCATCATACAGAAAAGTTATGTAGCAAAATTGAAGAACTAAAAATATAGAAAAAGATAAGGATGAGATGTCATAAAAAAGAGAGAGAGACAATACTTCAAGAGCACATGCTTATCTTCTCAATTATAAACTCTGAAAAACTAAGCAAAATCTACAGTATCTAAAAACCAAATAAACATCCAACAATTCATGGCCTGAAGTGAATGCTTCCCCACACTTTTGTTCAAATATTAATCTTTCCCACTCTTTCTTTAGATCCATAGGTGCCTCAAACCTATTGGACAGTCATGGCCTGAACAAAATCAGCAATACATAGCCTCCAAAACAGATAGTATTCAATTATCAACTTTCTTTCAGAAAGTTTTAAATCTTAAGTTTGTAACACTGGAGTAAAATGCGAAATATGGCATGGACATTTCAAACATGAGAATTATCTTCAAATTACCCCACATTATGATCCCAACCATTAAATGAGTGGGCCTTTCTATAACTTGTTGTCCAACTATTTTTGGGCACTCAGAAACGTCCAACCAGTAAGATATTACAAAGTGTGACCCATAGATTGGTAGATTTGGAAAAGCCAAACAAATGCACCAAATGGATAGAAAAGATAGCTTATGTGTTCAATGTCTTGTGCATCTATTTTTATTTCATGTTGGGAAAACACTACTTTTGCAATTGGTGCAATATTTGAATGGAAAGTTCTGTTCTCGCACCTTATGTTATATTGGTACATGCAGCTATATGTTGTTGCAGAAGGCTCTACCCATGTGTGGGCTTAGCAAACTTCACCTAGAAAATATGCCCAGGTCCAAGAATCAGGTTGGTGTCAAACTAGGTGAGCTAAATGTATGCTAAAGAAATGGACAGTCAACATTTAATCTATATATATGGCTTAACAAATGATAAGAGTTAGACTGACCTAAATTTTGGGTAGGGAAAGCGAGATTGTGACCTGCACCTACACCTGTTGGGTAGCTTTGATCATGGACCCATGTAAACTCCCCGGTGAAGCATTGTGAACCTCCTTCCGAGCCTACACTCTAAATAACTGTTTCACTTTGAATGAGCATATTACATCCAAACATAGATAAAGTATTAATACATCTCAAGCATTACAGAAACAACTTATTGTATTGAAGTACCGAACATTAGTAGCCAAACCAAACCACAAAAGGAAAAAAAAAAAAAAAAACACACACACACACACACACACAAATGCCTATCCGTAAAGCATTTTTCCACTTTTCAGGCTAAAAATTCAAATAAGGGTGCCTAAATGCCCATCCTTGTAGTGTTTTGCCTACTTTTGCCTACTTTTCAAGATAAAAATCATGGTAAAGCCACAGGCTATTCTTGAGGCATTTTGCTCTCTATTCAAGTTAAAAATTCTGGCAAGGGCATGTAAATGCCTATCCTTGAGGCATTTAACCCACTGTTCAGGATAAAAAATTTACGTAAGGGAACCTAAGTGCCCATCCTTGATGAAAATGTCACATCTTTTCAAGATAAAAATCATGTAAGAGAAGCTAAATGCATTTCCTTGATGCATTTTCATCACATTTCAGGCTAAAAATCAATATGCCTGCATGTAAATTTGTATCCTTGTGGCATATTCCCACTTGTCAAGGTAAATAGCACCAGATATAAAAATTTCAAAAAGATGTAAGTGCATTACCTGTAATCTGAAATAATATTAACACTGATTTCAAATCCTTGTGATCTAAAACTCTGCAAACTATCAATACTAATTAAATGGAAGACCTAAAAATGGCACTTTCCTTTTCTCACTAGCTATGCATTTGATTGCACCTAATCATGAAATTTCATGATATTTGATGCAACCAAATGCACTATAAACCATAAACTGATAAAAAAGAAATTTCAGATGAAAGAAAATGAAATTGTGGCCCTCCCCTATAATAGCCCCTTTAAAATAAGAATTCAAAATTACAGACAGAATCACATATAAAAAAAGGAAATTCAGAACATAGAACCCATACCATGAAGGACCTGAGCTCATTCTTCATGTCAGTAATGCCATTCAGAATCTCAATCTTTTGGACATGACCAAGTTTCCTGAGAAAATTTAACTCCACTCCTTCATGTTGCTCCAATTTCTCCTTCCTCTTTTCCTTTGCCACCTTTTCATATTCCTCAATTGAGTCCTCATCAATTAGACAGCCTGTCATGCTCTCCTAGACAGAATTTTGTGCAAGCATTACACCTACAAAGAAGATTTCTCCATATCTTAGAAAGAAACATGGGTTTTTTCTTCTCTGAAACAAATGAGGTTTGACATGGATCCACTCCAAATATACAGTTGGGATTTGAAATGCTACCGTGGGCTGCATCCTACTTTAAAGCCACATTTTTCTCCAAATTCACTCCAAGCAGAGGATCCTTCTCACTCGGCACAGTATTTGCAAATAACCTGATTTATCAAAGGGAAACAATCATAGTTAAAAGCTTAGTACAAGTATTATAAGAAGCAAAACTTACTCAAATGAAATAAAAAAGAAAATGTATGCATTTTCCTTCAGAAATTTTGATCTGACAATGAAGACTGACCTTAATGATGTTGTCGACTAAGGGAGCTGTTTGTTGAGTTTAATCTTTTCCTGATTTGTTGAGTTCAATAGAGAACAATGTGCATCATATGCTCCAATGAAAGGGACTTTACGAGGGAAGGTGCAAAATCCTAACTGTGGCTGCACCACCACGTTAGAGCAACAATGCTGAGCAGAAAAACTACAACAACTGGCATAACGTAAACAGTCCTTCCTAAGATTTTACAACACATGCAAAAGGATATTACTAACTTGTAGATATCTCATACGGCATGATATTACTCACTGACCTATGACCAATAGTTCCCGCTTACTATCAGTTCTAAAATCAAACAAGTAGGAGGGCAAATATCAGCCTGCAACTTATCTATAGTATAGAGTTAGTCATGTCATAACACTGTCAATATCAGCATGTTGCATTGCAGAATGTATAAAATGCACCTAATGAAATGAGATATAGTTAAAAATTGGGGCACATATATTGGTAATCCTGGAAGAACTGGACTTTGAAGAGGCTTCAAATCTATGCCGAGTGAATATGTTGCCACAAGCAGAAGCATTAACAGCATACTCTTTCTTATCATGAACTGTAACACAAGCCAGCAGCCAAATGATCAGTGCCATCACATTCACAAGTAGCTTGGGAGTTAATGTGGCCTATTAGCACTTAAATGAAAGACAAAAATGCTAAGTAGGATACATTATTCAGCCGAATCATATCACCACTAGTCATAAACAGGTATTTAGACCACCATATTGAAATGAGGTTGCCAAATGTGGGAAATTAGGGAAAATTGACATCCAAGGAGTTGCCTTTCCTCAGACCTTAACCGTTAAACAATCTGTATTAAGACATTGAGATGGTCAAGGATTTCTGCAAAGGCATCAAGTACCTTCCAAGGGACGACAATCCTCTTGCTAGCCCTAAAAGAACACCATTGTGGGTGTATCCCTTGATGATTGAACCATAACCCTGTGAGACAGAAAGGTGCATCTCAAACACATCTAAAGTGACTTGGACTAAGCCACTGTAATCATTTCCTCAAGGGTGCCTATGTGGAGAAGTAAAACTAGCCAACAAGAATGGCATTAAACACTCTCATAACTGCCATGCCTATGTATTATCGATTTCACTTTTTCGAGTTTAAATATCTAAAATTTCAATTACAGTTGAAAGAAAAAAGAACTTTTAAGATCTCCAAAAAAAAAAAAAAGGAAAAAAAAGAAAAGAAGAAGAAGAAGAAGAGTTTTAAGCTTCTTCTTTTTCCAAGACATCAACAGGATTTTGTAAGTGAATAGGCTCAGTGACCACTTGATGTATATAGGTAAATTATCTCCATCACTAATTTTTGTGAGGTAAGCTTTTATTGAATGCCTTTTTTGTCTCAAAGGCCTTTTTCCTAGAAAGATGTCCCAGATTTTATCGAGTCCATTTTTTTATGTAGGTCAATCTAGGTTTGTTAGGACCCAATCAATTGCCACTTGATTCAAGTGTTATAGGACAGTCCACACTTCGAAATATAAAGTATTTGTGAAGCATCCAATGAACCAAGCCTTTGAAGTAAAAATTCAACAACTATTCGACAAGTGGGGATCAATATCCAGCAGTTAGAAATGATTTGCAGCAAATAGCTGGAATTTTCCAGCAAGTTGGAAATGATCTCAGCATTAAAGAAAAAAGTTCCAGCAGTCAATGTAAGATTCCAGTAATCAGAGAAACTGTTCAACACATACAAGATGCACTTGCCAGCACTAATAAGAGAAGAAACTTCTACTTAAGAAAATGAATGTTTACAAGCCCCAAATTTCCAATTCCGTACATTTATCTTGAAAAGGAAAAAAAATATAAAAAATCAGCTACTGTTCTTCTGATCTCTCCAAAGACCTAACATGAGAACTATTTACACTACTGATAACCCAAGGATCTAAACTAAATTTCAGCCCTTAATTTAAAACTAATCTCAGTCATTTATACTACCTATTCTAGAATTCCTAATGAAAGGAACAATAAGCCTTGCAGAAGTCCCTAACTAAGACATACATGGCGGCCCACACGTGGACCAAGAAAGGATTGAAAAATTGTCCCTTATTGGCTGATATGGGCATTTCTAGATGACACCTTCCTACCCAGCGACACAATACGGGCTTGTGTCAGTCCTGATACGCTCCTACATGTCACCTATTAGAGGCTACTGTTCAATTATTTTCACTTTTTTCTTGTGAGTTTCATGTAGTTTCTTCTTTTCAAGCATATAGGAAGGCTAGGACTCACTTTTGGTACATCTATGCCTATTTTAGAGATACAACCCAAGTGTTGTGTGTGATTTGATGAATTGAAGTAGAAGAACTAATTAATGTGACTTTTGGTTAAAATGTGTAACTAAATGCGTTATAGCAAGAATTGACAATCAACTGGGGTGGCATGTATTGACTTTTCACCTGATGGTTAGTTAAATCTGGCTAACTAAAGCTTCTCTCTGTCTCGATTTGTTAATTCGTCTTTGTTGTGCAGTTGACACTTCCAGTTGAAACTTTGATTGATATTGGTGTAGTTCTAGAATTTTGAATAGATTTACCGATTTTCTATTTTGGATGCTTTTCTAGGAAAGCATTTGGTGTCTATTGGATTTCCTAATGATGGGTACCTCAGTCTTTGGGACTGACGAATTGGAAGGCTGGTAACCAAGCTTAAAGCAAGTACATCTTGCAGTGCAATTTCATCTGTTTGCTTCTCATCAGATGGAAGCTCTTTTGTAACTGGTCGGAAAAAGCACTTGAAGCTCTGGACATCGGGGTTATCTACAAAGCCTCGCTCACACGCAAGAGCTGGGTTGATGAAACAAAATGACTGCTAGCATATTAACTGTAGAAATGCTTATCTACATAAAAATAGAATGAAAGAAAATAGGAAATTTTCAGCATTAGTTTAGTGAAGAAAAGGCTGATTTGTCATGCCAGCATCAGAACATCAGCGGCAACATCATAGAGATCTTTACTACAAATGATTTCTCTCAGCAAGAGAGAATGAGAGATTCATCATCTGCTACAAAAATGCATAAAGGCCGATTTGTCATGCAAGCATCAGAATATTAGTGGCAACATCACAGAGATCATAACTACAAATGATTTCTCTTAGCAAGAGAGAATGAGAGATTCATCGATCTGTTACAAAAATGCATTAGTAAGACCATCATGATAACCACAAGTGATGCAAACATGCTTGTGTGGAGAAATCTGCAATGTTATATGCAACATGTGATCCCTAGCTTTTGAAGTCATCAACCAAGAAACCCTGACAAAGCATGGCACAGTACACGGCTGCTGCAATGGAGAGGAGCTTCACGGCGTGAGTTTCTTCGGGTAGGAGATTCACGGTTGCTGCAATAGAGACAGAGAGAGAGAGAGAGAGAGAAGAGGGCGTTCACGACCTGTGTTTCTTCACGGCTAAGGCATTGGAGAGAGGGAGGAGAAAGAGAGATGGAGCAAAGATCAGGAGGGAGACACAGGATTAGGGGAAGAAGAGTTTAAGGAATGCAACGGAGAGAATGAGAGAGAAGAGAGAGAGAGAGACCGTATGAAATCCCTAATTTTGGGCGCGGCTCTGTTTTGAGCGCGCGCCCAAATTTGGGAGGCGGATTGACTACTGGTGGTGGGTGCTCTGTGGGCCCCACCATGATGTATCTGTTTCATCCATTCCGTTCATCTATTTTTAGAGATCATTTTAGGGATTATCACAAAAATGATAGGTATATAAATCTCAGGTGGACTACACCATAGGAAATCAATAATGGTTGGATATCCACTATTAAAATCCTTCTGAGGCCCACTGTACTGTTTATTTAAAATCTAATATGTTGATTAGGTCATAAAGACCTAGGTGAAGGGAAACAATAAATATCAGCTTGATCGAAAACTTTTATGGCCCCCAAAACGTTTTTAATGGTCAACATTCATCCAACACTTTTTTCTGTAACGTGGTCCACTTGAGGTTTAGATATACCTCATTTTTTCTCTCATATCATAAAATGATCTATAAAAATAAATGGATAGCATGGATGAAACACATACATCATGGTGAGGCCCACAGAGCACCGACCACTAGCCATTGCCTGGTAAATAGGTATGAGGTTGACCACACCACATAAAAACAATAATAATTGGTTATCCATCATTAAACCCTCCTAAGGCCCACTTTACTTTTTATTTGGCATTCAATTTGTTGATTAGGTCATACAGGCCTAGATAAAGGGGAAAAACAAAAATCATCTCGATCCATGACTTTTATGGCCCCCAAAATGTTTTAAATGGTTGACGCTCATTCAACACTGTTTCCTGTTAATGTGGTCCATTTCATATTGGGATATGCCTCATTTTTTGTCTCGTGCCGTAAGATGATTTGTAAAAATAGATGGACAGCATGGATTAAACACATACGTCAGGGAAGGGCCCACAGAGCATCAACCACAAGCCATTGGATGGTGCCAGGGGGAGCAGCTAATTTGTTCTCCTTATTTGTGGTGTGGTTTATTTAATTAATCTCTGGATATGAATAATTTTTTGAATAGTTCTCTAAAATGATATCGAAAAATGGATGAACAAGCCAATGATCCCAAATTTTCGATAAATCCAAAACTCAAGTGGACCATGCCACACAAAACAGTGTGAAATAATGATTTCCACCATTAATACCTTCCTTGGGCGCATAGTAATGTTTATTTGACATCCAACATGTTCATAATATCAAGAAAATATGAATGCAGATAAAACACAAAAAGATATGAATTAATGTGGGCCAACTACGATGACAGTGTAAAATATACTCCGTCCATCATTTTCTCCGAACCATGATAGAATGAGATCTAAAAAATGAGATAGATCCATTGTCGAAGTGGGCCATACTACGGGAAAATAGTGAGAACGGAAACAGTGAGACCCGAACTTTAATGGAACATTGGGCTATATGGTCCAGGCTAGATTGGTTCATCTAGCCCATCCCATTGGTTATTTATATGGCTGGGTTGGGTTAGGTTGAATATGGTTCAACCCTACTCAGACCCATACCCATTTGGCTTACTCCAACCTTCATTAGGAACAGCTCGGGTCTGTTAACCTGCTAGTTGACCCAATACATTGTCACCTGTAGTTTAAAACGTGAGAACATAGTAACCGAGTCAGGGCCCTTGGACAGACCTAATTGATGGTTATGCTTGAAGCCATCCAGGTCCATTGCCAAATATGGATAGGGGCACCATGTGAATTATAGCTCGCAAACAATGGATGGTTGTTAGAAAATTGGCTCCATTTAAAGGGCTATAATCATCCGATCGGTGTGATTATTATACCATGGCTTGTTCCTAATTGTATGAATGAGTGAATGGTTAAGGTAGTGGCATCTATCCAAAAATACCGTAACTTGCCAGGTCTTTGTTCTAGTGCTAAATGTGCATGTGGTGATCCAGTCTGTCCATCTAATGGGCCATGCTAATTGGCAAAAATGTACGTAGTCATCTCATCACGAGATATTGGAAATTTCAGGAGATAGCAACTAGCAAGATATTATCATTTCCCAACTTCGGTGGGCCCTACAGGTTGGTGGCTGTCTGTATCACTACTTTTAAATTATTGTAAGTGTACCATTGTTTATGTACCTAGATAGGAAGGGAGTTTTTTCAGTTTTTATTTTTTATTTTATTTTTAATATCCTTTCATGCAAAGGTCGGCAAGTCAAGCGAAGAATGCGTCCTTTCGGCCAACCATACTACAAGAAAATCATCGGCAACTTCCTCAAAGAAAAAGATGCACAAAGAATGGACACGGATTAGGTGGATCCCTGAATGTGGGGCCCACCATGCCCCATAGTCAAGGATCCACCAAAGCCCCGTTCACATAGAATGAGATTTTGTAAAGATCATCAGGTTAAGTCAATCCATGGCCCAACACCTGAGATGAACCATACATGTCTATGGTGGTATCTCAAATTGTGTCCCTCGCCAAATTCATGGCAAAAAAGCCTAACTAGATGGCCCCATCAACTAATTAGTTGCGATCAAGATCGCACACATGTCTATGGTGGAGATTGGATTGAACACAATTTGTGAAAGAGCTTCCTAGAAATGTAAACCTAATTAATGGAGTTGATTAAATATATACCACATGGTGGCCCACGCACAAACAAACCTATATATGGTTGACATCCCATTTACATCATTTCATGAGGTGTGGTCCATTTAATTTGTGGATCTAGTTGATTTTTTTAACCTCAAGACCTAACATCGAGTATAAAATTTGATTAGCAGAGTGAATTTATAATTAAAACATGGTGGGGCTCCTAGACTTGGTCACTGGTGTCGAATTTACCGCATCAGTCAGATGTACCATTCCATGATGGGCCTGAGGCTTAAATATCAAGACAATCCATGACTTTTTTGGGCCACAACACATACAAAAGTTGAGAGGGGTTACCCACCATTAAAATATTCATAATCATTTGTTGGGCCTACCGAGATGTGGTTCACAAATCCAGACCATCCATTATGTGTGTCCCACTTGGACGAGGAGTTAGACCAAGTTTCATATGCATCAAAATTTTAGGTGGGCCCCACCAAGTGCTTTTATATGTTTGAGCCATTTCTTCACTTGATTTTAGATAGTATGGCCCACCTAAGTTCCGTATACGGCTGATTTTTGGGATATCCCATAATTTAAAGAGGGCCCATCAAATGCACGGTGTTGATGGTCAACTCCCTAACCAAAACCTAAACCTACACTTGAAAGCCCAAACCTAAACCCGATCCTGAACCCGAACCCGATTTTCTAAACCTAAACCTTAACCTTAACCTATTCTCAATTTCCTAAAGCTATAACCTAAAACCTAAACCTAAAACCTAAATGTATTCTCAAATCCGTAAACCTAAACCTACACCTAATCCTAACCTCAAGTCCCTAACCTAAACCTAAACCCGATCCCGAACCCGAACCCGATTTCCTAAACCTAAACCTTAACCTATCTTCAATTCCCTAAAGCTATAACTTATAACCTAAACCTATAACCTAAACCTAAAGCTAAACCTAAACCTAAACCTATATAACCTTAACCTAAACCAAAACCTATGAGCTAAACCTTAACCTATAACCTATAACCTAACCTTAACCTTAACCTAAACCTTAACCTATAACCTAAAACCTAACCCTAAACCTAAAACCCAAATGTATTCTCAAATCCCTAAACCTAAACCTACACCTAATCCTAATCTCAAGTCCCTAACCTAAACCTAAACCCGATCCCGAACCCCAACCCGATTTCCTAAACCTAAACCTTAACCTATTCTCAATTCCCTAACGCTATTAATAATTTTTTGTATTTTATTTATGATGTTAAACGTATATGTATTTATGCGTGGATGAATGTCATGTGGATAAGATTGTTTGTGTTTGGATGAATGTAGTTTATGTTTGGATGAATGTAGTTTATGTTTGAATGGATTTACGTAGTTTGGGTTTAGATGGATGTGAAAGTGAATATGATGAAATATATTATATAACAGGTGTATATCAGGAAGAATATGATGAACTATATTGTAACAGGTGTATATCATGAATTTTCAGCTGAAAAATTTTTAAAAGAAAAAAGACTTTTACCTACCAAATATTATGTAGGCAAAATTCTCAGAAACATTTTTACCTACGACAATTTTCGTAGGCAAAAGTCTATTTTTACCTACGGACCATTTCGTAGGGAACAGTCCGATACACATTTTTTTTTACCTACGAACATTTTTGTAGGTAAAAGGTCTCAACTATGTTTGAAATGAAATATTATAGTTTTTTACCTACGAAAATTTTCGTAGGTAAAGATCTCAACTACTTTTGAAAATTAAGTTAGAGATTATATTTTTACCTACGCTCCATTGCGTAGGTAAAAGTCTCATACACATTTTTTTAGCTACGAAATATTTCATAGGTAAAAGTCTCATCTACGTTTGAAATTTAAGTTAAATATTATATTTTTACCTATGAAATCTTTCGTAGGCAAAAGTCTCATATATGTTTTTACCTACAAAAATAGTCGCAGGTAAAAGCCTCATACATGTTTTTTACCTACGGAACCATTGGTGGGTAAAAGTAAACTTTTCGATTTTTGGTTTTTTCAAAAATTCAAAACACCTTTACCTACGAAAATTGTTTCGTAGGTAAAGATGACTTTTAAGTAAACTTTTCATTTTTTTTTTAATTTTTTTGAAAAATTCAAAACACACTTTACCTACGAAGATTTTTCGTAGGTAAAGATGGCTTTTACCTACGAAATCAGATTTCGTAAGTAAAAGTAAACTTTTCATTTTTTTGCATTTAGAAAAATTGAAAACACCCTTTACCTAAAAAAAAGTTTCGTAGGTGAAGATAGCTTTTACCTATAAAATTAAATTTCGTCGGTAAAAGTAAAATTTTTGATTATTGAAGAAAAATTCAAAACATCCTTTACCTACGAACATTTGCGTAGGTAAAGATGTCTTTTACCTACGAAATCTAATTTCATAGCCAAAAGTAAACTTTTCAATTGGAAATTTGAAAATACCCTTTACCTATGAAAATTTTCGTAGGTAAAGATGACTTTTACCTACGAAAATAATTTTCATCAGTAAAAGTCATCTTTACCTACGAAAATTAATTTTGTCGGTAAAAACCATATTTCTTGTAGTGAAGCTACATTGAGTGTAGCATAAGCTGCATGCTACTCCAATTTTAATTAAGGTTACACACGATTGAACCAAATTAGACTGTTTAATCATGAAAATTCATGATATTTGGTGCAACCAAACACAACTTAAAATAATAGGAAAAATGGGACAATTAAGAACAAAGATAAAGAAAAGAGCATTGGAACTAATTTAATACTATTACTTGTACTATTTTGCTAAAATCATTGAAAGAAATCACCGTGAAGTGAGAGAAATTCACCGAGAAGTTAATGCAAATTCACCACGAAGTGAATGTAATTCACCGCCAAGTGAGAGAAATTCACCACGAAGTGAATGAAATTAACCACGAAGTGAGTGAAATTCACCGCGATGTGAATGAAAAAGTGAATAAAAATCACCGCGAAGTTAGTGCATTTGACCGATACTGGTACATAAACAAATCACCATTTACAGTGAAATCACTATTCAGAAATAAATTAATTAACAATTCACAAGCAGGTCTTTATTCACCTTGAATTTTATACAAGACATCATTTACAACAAATTACAACATTTCACAAAATTTCCTCATTCCTCTCATGTCTAAGACAAATATCATGTATGGTGGACACTCAAGCAGTCATAGGCTATTGAATTCCTAAAGATTGGATTGAATTTTTGCAAGTCTATTCCTATTAAAATTCGACCGCTACACAATATATCAATATATTTCATGACAAATATGCCACAGTCATATCCGTTCGTCTGCTTCAGAATGGAATTATCTTCTCTGACAGTCCATGCCTTCCCATCTAGTGTATACGTATCTCCTATGGCATGAATTATAATAGGCAAGCCCTCCTTCATCAGTTTGATCTATCCATAATATCAACTAATTGCCCTCGAATATAAACTATCGAGAATAACAATCTCTCGTTCTTGAGGGTGGATGACCATCAGGTACCAATGACTGTTGTCGTGGTTCACCCACTTCAAGACCAGGGAGAGTACAAATTGAAAAGGCCAAGCTATATGTCCTAGAGGGGGGTGAATAGGACAATGCCAAATAAAACTTATAACAGCGGAAATAAAAAGAAAATGATAGCCAAAGTAAATCACAAAGCAGTAAATTAAAATAACCTCAAAATTCAGATCTTGAGAGGTTGATATAAACGTTGTTCTAAGGACAACCTTACACCAAAAACCAGAGTTTATGGTAGGACAACCTTATTTCTAGAAAGGTCTTTGTATCAAATCTCAAATCGAAGAGGAATACAGAATTAAATACAAACTGAATTGAAATAACTTGTAATAAAAAATGTATTGTTCTAGGGACAGCCATACACCATAAAAATGGCAGGGCAACCTTGCTGGAACAACTTTCAAAAGAAATTGTAAATCAAGCTGATAAAGGAATAGCAGAAACTAAATTCTAAGCTATTATAACATTCTCACAAAGCTTGAATTAAATAATTACAACATTCATCACCATATATACATCCCACAAAAATTAATTAAAGATTAGAAGAATAAATCAATCAACCACAACACAAGGGTTTATAGTGGTTCGCCTGTGTGTTCACCAACTGTTAAACAACAGCCACACAAAAAGCTACTCTACTCCTAATATCCTCACACAGGGGATATTAGCATTCACTAAAAATAGGTTTTCCCAGGTTCACCCAAAACCTTTACAATTGTGTCTTTGTATGTGGGCTTACACAATTAAAAAACCCCACTTCTGAGTTTTCCTGGCTCTCCTCAGATAACCAATACAACAAGATTTTTCTGGCAAATATTGAAAGAAACCAAAATAGAAAGGGATTTACAATTAAATGTAAAATACCTGATTATCTCCTTCGTTGTAGTAGCCCGGTAGAACCAAATCAAAGTAGATGATTGAATGTCCAAGTTCAATGTCCAGTACTCGATTACAATGGTTCTAATTCTAATAGATTTTAAATTAAACCAAATAGGGCTTGCCTTAATTGATTTTGATTCCAAAGAAAGGGAATAACAATTCCTCTTATCAAATCAGATTGGAATAGCAGAAACAAAATCAATTAAATAAAGCTAAGGAAAGAGAATATTAAATAAGCAAACTTAGCTTAGATTGAGCACAGAATTATCTCTCAGAAGTTCGACGAAGATTGGCTTGAATGAATTAATTAAATCGATGATTTCTTCTGAGATTCGTGCACTATTTATAAATGAGAAGATCGGGTCTTCGACTGGTCTAGAGTGCTCTTCGACTAGTCGAAGCACTGACAGATATTTAAAAAATCCGGCAGGATATGCTTTGACCGTTCTATGACTGGTCGAAGCTTTCCTACGACTGGTCGTAAGTCACCTACGACTGGTCGTAGGTCACCTACGACTGGTCATAGGTTTCCTTCGACTGGTCGTAGGTCCTGCAAATCTTCGCTGGACTTCGAGTCGAAGATTGTACGACTGGTCGAAGAGCAGTCGACACTGTTCCTACGACTGGTCGAACAAATTCCTGGACTAGTCGAAGGCTAACAGATTTTATCCGGAATTTGTAACAAACTTACGACTGATCGAGGATTTTCTTAGACTGGTCGAAGCAAGTTTAGGACTAGTCGAAGAAGGCCTAGGACTAGTCGAAGAACAGACCAATCACATGTAAAATAAACATTCGGTTTATGTATCCGAAATGACCTACTTCTAAGGTCAACCTATGGTCAATCAAACATCAATCATGAAGTAAAAGACATTGAAACATTCGGAACAAGTGACCTTAAAGAATGAGTCTTGAAGTCTTGATGTAGATCAAACCTTGATGTAGCTCAATCTTGAAAGTGTACAAACTGCCTTGAACTCTTCTTGAAGTCTTGCAGCTTGAGTCTTATCTTGTGAGCAGTTCTTTCATTCAAGATTGATCCTTTGTACTTGAGAGCTTTGCTTATTGTGAGCTTAGCTTGTTCATGAATGTTGATCCTTGAAAGAGCTTCACTTAAGCAAGTTATATATAACATAATAGTGATTTTGTGATCACAAATTTGACAACAGACAGGGATAAAAACTATAGTACTTACAATAATATATCATTAGAGAAATAATAGAAATGGGTACACCCAACATTGATAAGTTGCAATGACAACATTACCTGATCATACTGCCACATGGCCTTAGCCCCTTCTCAATGTCTAATAATGTCGGTCACATCAGACTTCTTGACTTGTAACGCTTGATGCGCTGAGGCACTGCCTACGTCCTGATGGGATCTTAGTATCTGCATATTCAAATGGAGACATGACTATTGCACACAAAATAAAATATTAGAACATATCTCATATAAACACAAAACAGAGTAACCATAATCCAATTTGAAAACTTACCAAAAAATGTACGACAGAACTTGCAATCCGGAGTATATAACGTTGAAAGTGAATCATGCCTTCTCTCTAGGAATTCAACATATATGTCAATAATCTAATCAATAAAATTTAATGATTAAGTTCACAGCTAATATTAGAGATAAATACACATCCATGTATGTATGTGAATTACTAACCTTACTATCAATCCATGCATCTTTTTCCCATATGGTCTTGAACCAAGTAAATTGTCATGCCCCAAACCTAAAAATTGGATTAACAGGAATCCTGATTGCCGAATCCAGTGCCGACAGCCTCCATAGTACCCCATTCTCAGCGCCTAGTGTCCACATGCTAGATTTCGATCCTGAGATCCTACAAGGAGGATTTTTTATTTTTTGTACATTTAACTCATAATAAGCATAACCACAAGATAACTCAATTCACAAAGGCAACATCATCATCACATATCCACTAATATAATCATTTGAGTACAATGTTGAAAGGGAAATACATAAATCGAAAATCAAGCTCTAGAAGACCGCTACACACTCCAAGCTCAACACTGCTGCAACCTAACATCACCTGCACGCATCTATCGTGCATAAACTTATAGAAAGCTTAGAGAGTGGTGTAAGTGTGTGTACAAGGTAAGTGTCAAGTATTCAATACAATGCCATCATCTTATAATACCAAAAATACTAGTAATCCATAAATCGTACAATATCGGAATAAGTAGAAATACGGACAAGATCATGAATTATTAGAGTAAGCAGAAAATACTGACAAGAGCAGGAATTATCAGAGTAAACAGAAATACTGACAAGATCACAAATCATACGATAACAGAGTAAGCGGAAATACAGACAAGTTCATGAGTCAATCAATATCAGAATACACAATATAGAACAGCTATGCAAATGAGTCATAAAGAGTCAAATATCAAATGCCGAGGATGCAATGCAATATGCAATTCCTGATGAATTCACGAATACCGTCAGCCATATCGAAAACCATATAAATGCAGAAACACAAGTAACCCAAAATGCCATATGCCGCGGATGTAATGAGTATGCGGTGCGAATGAATGACCATGCTGGAGTGTAAAGTCGAGATGATAATACGTAGTATTGCGGGCTATGGGGTCCATCACAAGGGACTTCTATCCAAACTAGTCCTATATCTAAATTTGGATAATCAGACTTAATGTGGTAAATTCCTGATTTGAGGTTAGTCGCGCACCTCAACCGAAATCCTGGCCATTGCGAAGGTACATGTAACAAATAGTTGTACACCACCAGCCCGAGTGGATAGTGAATAAATGAATAAATATGTAACTCCTGCCCAATAAGTCCACATATCAGTACAGTTCATCTCCGGATCATCACCGAGGTCTATTACACTCTACACCAACTTGCAGCCCCTATCCGAGTGCACAACTAGGTAAGTGGAAGAGACCTCACTATCTGCCTGCCAATATCGGGCCCGACTCGTCGATAGTGGACCCATTCCTCAAACTAGTCAAACTTAACCTAGACATTGCCTCCTCACTCAGGCGGGTAAGGTCACACCCCCTTCCAACCGACCACGACATAGTGGGAGATGCGGCCTCCTGGTATTCGGCACTCGGAGGCCATGTATCCACTCGATCTCGACGTTGGGGCGTCCTCTGGTACCAAGAAGGTTTATGAATTTTCACCCAGGGCCATCTATGGCAGCCCGATGCTAGAATAAATTTTTGGTATCCCGTCTGGCCATCCATGACATGCCTATAGAGGCTACGACCCTGATGTCACTAGGGCGTATTATAATCACAACACAATGCAAGATGTATGAGTCATACAATCCAGTCATGTATCAATCCTGCGCATGCCGTGCGCTCGTATGAGATAACTTCTGCCTATCAGGGAGTCTCATATCATCCTGCCTAATGATATATGCAATAGTCAATCATATCTCATAAAAAACATGTAGATGATGCGTATGGGCATGTATCATGATGCTATACGATCACGTACTCATAATCGGTATCAATAATCGGCATCGACAATCGACCTCGATAATGTGGACATTTAACCAACATTGCCCCTAAGGAATGGCCCACATAGAGCCTAACGTATAGTGGACTCATGGCCTCACACAAGGGCCAAATATACAACACCATGGGCCTCACTCAAGAACTTAATACACATCACAATGGGCCTTTCACATGGGCCTAACATACATCACAATGGGCTTCATCGCCTGGCCCTCAAATGCATCACAATGGGCCTCATCACATAGGCCTCACATACATTACATAGGCCTCAAATGCATCAAGCCGAGGTTGAATGCTCATCAAAATGGGCTCAAATACGGGCCGCATATACATCACAATGGGCCTCGGTAATCGGCCTCAATACCTGCCTCAACAATCGGAGTCAGCCTTGATAATCAGAATCAGCCTCAATAGTAGGAATCGGCGATCGGAATCAGCCTCGATAATTAACCTCGACAATCAGCCATAACAATCAAAATCGATCAATAATCAGCCTCGATGATCGAAATCGGCAATCGGCCATAATAATCGGAATTGATCAATAATCAGCCTCGATGATCGGAATTGGCAATTGGTCACGATAAACTGCCTCGATCACTAATCGGCAATCAGCCACGACAATCGGAATTGATTAATAATCGGCCTCGATGATTAGAATCGGTAATCGACCACAATAATCGAAATCGATCGATAATCAGAATTAGTAATCGGCCATAACAATCAGAATTGATCAATAATCGCCGTCGATGATCGAAATCGGCAATCGACCACAACAATCGGAATCGATCAATAATCGGTGTCGATAATCAGAATCGGCCTCGACAAACGAAATCAGCCTCAACCAAATGGAATCGGCCTTGATACTCAGCCTCGACAATTGGAATCGGCCTATACAATCGGCCTCGACAAATCAGTCGAACAAGGCCTAAGGGAAGGTCACAATGTAGGCATCTAACCATCATCACTCGTCAATGTGGACCTTAAACCATCATTGCTCCCAAGACATGGCCCACCATAATCATCATTACATACATAATGGAGTAATCACACATCGCAATGAACCTCATATACATCACATTCGGTCCCATAGAAAGGCCCCACATACATCTCATTGGGCCTCACTTGTGGTCCTTATATACCTCACAATGGGCCTCAACTACAGGTCGCATATACATCAAGTGGATCGCATCCACGGGCCACACCAATGGGCCTCAATATATCAAGTCGGCCATATCACATGGGCCGCACCAGTGGGCCTAATATATATCACAATGGGCATTGCCCATAGGCCTCAGATTCAAGCAGGTGGGCCTCATCATATGGGCCTTGTATACATCACATCGGGCCTCACTCATGGGCCCAATATACATCACAATGGGCCTCTCCATCTGGGTCGCAATTCCATCATAATGGGGCCTATCCTGTGGGCCTCCAATACATCACAATGGGCCTCTCCATTTGGGCCTCACATGCATCACACTGAGCCATATAACAGATGGGCCCTGCACAACTAGCAGGTGGGTCTGCACCTCCCAAATGGGCTCATCAGATGAACAACATGGATGTACAACTCATACATCAAGGTGAACCCTACCATAACGTTTATTTTCCATCCAATCTGTTCACAAGGTCACAAGACCTGGATAAAGAGGAAAACAAATTTCATACTTATACAAAAATTTTGTACTCCCAAAGGGAGTTTCAATGGTAGGCGTTCAATCCCCACTGGTTTTTGCGATGTGGTCCACCTAATCAATGGCTGGATTGCATGGTGTGGCCCACTGTGATGTGTTTGAGATCCAACCTATTCATAAGTTAACATAGAGATAGATGGAGTGAAAACAAATTTCAGTTTGATAGGAAGCTACTATGGCGTATTGAAGTTTGAACGGTGGAAGACACTGTCCCCATTTGTAAATGGTGGGGTCCACTTGAACTTTGGATCTAACTCACTCTACCTCTCATGCCATAAAACGATCTCTTAAAATGGTTGGACGGTATGGATACAGCACATGCATCATGGTGGGTCCATAGATGGACAGCGTGGAGAAAATAGGTGGGACCCACAGAACTTGCTATCGTCAGTACAACAGCTATATAGCTGCTGCACGTGCAGCCTAGCTGCAGGAGGGCAGACGTGGATCCCACGTAGGGCCCACCACACCACTATATTTATAATTATATATATATAATTAATATTAGATTAATAAATCATTAAAGTCCAGGCCCTGGACGGCCTGGACGATGCATCACAATGTGGCCCCACACGTGGGCCACCAATGGAGGGATGGTCTGGATCTAAGCCATACACCATAGAAGGTGGGCCCCACCTACTCACTAACGTCAATAGCAGCAGCTGCTGCCGTTGCAAAATGGGGGGAGGGGTGCACAGCATGGAAAAATACATGACATGGTGGGGACCCACCGTTCTCAACGGATGAATGGTTAGGATGTAACATATACATCACGATGGGTCCCAGATTGCTGCCGTACACAGCAGCTCCTAGCTGCAGCGTCCCCACCGTCCAGATGGACGGTGGGATGAAACACAGGCCATGGTGGGACCCTCATAACTGGTGACGTCCACACCAGTGTGGGGAATACATCCAATCGATGGGTCCCAGGTGACGTCAACCACAACAGGTATATAGCTGTTGTGGTCGTACACAAGCTAGTCACCCACCCAAAAACATGTGGGTCCCACATGGGCCCACACGTACGAATACATGCTAACATGTATATTATATTCATAATATAATATATATCATATTATAATATTATCATATAACATAATATTATAATATAAATGCAAACCATATATATATATATAACACCTATGTCCAGCGTCCAGCCACCGTCCAGCAAGCTGGAACGGTGCTGGATGATGCACTTCATCATGGTGGTCCCACGTAGTGGGCCACGGAATTATTGATCAAGCTGATATTTGTCTTTCCCTCTCGTCCGGGCCTATGTGACTGTCCGGTCATGTAGGCCCCAACGGAGATCAAGGTGGCCCATTTGTTGGACATCATGGATAAAATACACACATCATAGGTGGGCCATGATCATAGAGAAAGAGAGAAGGAGAGAGAGAGAGAGAGAGAGAGAGAGAGAGAGAGAGAGAGAGAGAGATCGGTAAGAAGGGGCGGGACTCCGCCACTATGGGCCCTCCCTAAATAAAAAGCATACATCAAGATGGGTCCCACCATATGTAGTCCCTCAATCATCAAATCCAAGCAAAATGAAATGAATCTAATCCTAGAAAGCACCCACCTTAGATCTTGGACTCCTCCTTCCACCGATGCGATCTAGAGCTCCATGGGATACATTTCAACGGTCGAGATGAATCTTGGAGGGTGGGATTGGGTGGTTGGAAGGTGGGCCACACTAACTCTTCTCATGGAGAGCTTGGACATCCACCTCTCATGGGGATTTTACTTGGAATGAAATGAGAAATGAGAGAGAGAGAGAGAGAGAGAGAGAGAGAGAGAGAGGAGATGTAAGGGAGATGGGATGGAAGGTATGGGCTCTCTTAACTTGTTGGTAAAAAGGGAAGGCTAAGCATGGGTTGCTTTGACTTTGGGTAAGGAAAGGTAAGGGTGAGTGATGGCTTGTGATGGGATGTACGTGACTTATGATTGATGTGATTGATAGGATATGTCATAGAGATTCTCTCAGAATTCGCAACGCGCGGCGTTCTCCTCGAATTGAATACAGGACCACATCTCCTGGCCTGAGTTTCGCCTTAGTGCGCGAGACGCGATGTCGGAACCGCGGCGACGGCACGGTCGCCTTGGTACAAGTCTCGGGTCAAGTCAACTAAGATATACAGGACACAACTCAGGATTGCGCACAAATGCCAGTATCAGATCGCGAGTCACCAAAATTTTACCGGGAGGACCGCGGAAGCCTACTGAACGGTATGGTCTAGGATGCGGGCCTTACATAAATGTTGTCATATCTTTGTTTGTGTTGGCCTGACTCTCCAATTCATGCAGTTCCTTATCCGATATAACCCTGAATGGATCCGCCTTGGCCTGAAAGGATATCTGAGAAGTAAAAAATTTGTTGGGTTTCTTAAAATCCGCGGCAATGCTTGAAGTTGTTTGAATGGAAGATATGGATAGGAATGGAGAAACCTTGTAGATAGACGGCTTCGGGACCTTCTTAGTTCTCCTCTTATAGATAGGAGTGGACACCAATGATTTCTCACATACATTAACATCTGTCGCTTTAAAGGGTTGAACCTCCATCTCTTCGTTCCCCTATTCCTTATCTTCCAAATCCTCATCTTCCATATTGTTCTTTAACTTCTCCTTCTTCTCAAACTCTTCCTTCTCCTTCTAAAACTGCCTCTTCTCTATTAGAAACTCATCCATTTGATTCTTCAACTTCATCTCCCCTCCTCTAACTCTTCTTTCTTCTTCTTCAATACCTCATTCTTCATCCTCAATTCTTCATTCTTTATCAATAACATTTCCCTCTCCATCTTGAACAGCGCTCTCTCATTCAACTGTTCCCTATTTAACCTCAAGGTTTCCTTCTCTTTAAGCATTAGTTCTCTCTTCTTGAGTGCTAGTTCTTTCTCCTTCTCCATCGATTCTTCTCGCTCTTTTAGTTCGAGTTCCCTCTCATGGATGTGCTTTTTGTTTTGATTCAACTCTTCCCTATCCCTATCCAACATAAATCTCTCCTTATTTAACTCCTCCCTATCCTCCCTTAGCTCTCCTGTTAGTTGCAATCATGCTCCCTCTTCCTTTCCCTCTCCCTCTTCCATTTCTTTATCATCTTCATCTTTAATGCCCTACAAAATGAAGCAATGTATATATTAAATATGTAACATGTCAAAGTAAATATAAAATCTTAACATAAAAGAAGATTTTTGTGACATCTTACGTGAAATCTATCGCAGACCAAACGAATGGCCTCCGTTTCCAGTTCCTCATTGGTGGGTTCCAAGGTAAGAATTATTTCAGTCTGCAAAAGAACATATTTCATGTTCGTGTACAATACAGAACATATATATTACAATAAGTGATCACTTAGCTTGATATAAATTGACTTACATCTTCACACTCAAGTATTTGAAGAATTTTCTTGTACCTCCAACCCTTCCACCCTCGATATTGTATGAATCTTGGAATTTGGGAGGGAACGTATGAAATGACGCATTCTCAAAGGGTTGGTACTCTCTCAATGGCTCATATCTATTACAGTGAAATAGCAAGATGGTCTTAATAACTATAGTTTCGTATAAACTCTAAATTTAAATAAACAGGGAAAGAATCCTTACTTGTAGAGGAAAGATGTAGCCGTTGACATTGTACTGAGACCCATGTGATGCCATCGCGGTACTTTCGATCCCTTTGGCTATCGTTTGGAAGGCCAAACTACCCCAAGGATAGCTATTGAAGTCTTCCAACAAGTCCACTAGGTCAATATACTCTATACTACACATAATTTTCGTGTTGGTTCCCCTACCAAACCACTTTACGCATAATATTAGGGCTACCTTCATGACATCTTCATGCTTATCGCCATCAACTATTATATTGAACATTTCTTGTATGTGTTTCTTTAGGATAGGATATTCTTTGAAGTATTTCTCTCTTATTGACTTCTTGGAATGATGAATTTTGGGTATACAAAGGTCAACAGTCTTTAGCCTTGTTATTAGAGTGAAGTCCATCTCCGAAAATTTCAAATGGTTCCCCTGTATCTCGAATACAAGATTACCTCTGTATCTCTTAAAAAGTAGGTGAAACAAAGCTCTTATAAACGTAAATGATGGAATGTGTAGTAAAAAAGAGAATGGGGGACTGCCTAAAAATATTAAATCTACTATCATTCTTCTCCAAACCACTCTTCATGGTATCAAACCACCACATTAGTGAACATCTACATGAAAGGTTCGGGACTCCATCATCAAATCCCTTATGCGAGGACTTGTCATTTACAGGGATGAATTGAAAAATTTATCAACAATAACGTTCAATATTTAATGAAGCATAGTATGAAAGTTGACTTGTTGCGGTGAAAAATCATAAAGTATAATGTCGGTTTCCCGAGTCGGCGGTCATTTTTGGAGAATTCTAAGTCAAAGTACCTGACTTATAAGTGAATTTCAACAAGTTTGCGGCCCGTTTCACTCATTTCTCAGTCAATTTCATGAAGTTGTTGGTCAATTTCCACAAGTTCTCGGTTAAAACGATGTCAATTTCAAGCAGTTATCGGTCAATTTGACTTGCAAACAACAAGGATGAATTGGAAAATATATCAACAATAACATTCAATATTTAATAAAGCATAGTGTGAAAGTTGACTTATTGTGGTGAGAAATCATAAAGTATAGTGTCAGTTTCCCAAATTGTCGGTCATTTTGACGAATTCTAAGTTAAAGTGCCCAACTTATGTGTGAAATTCAACAAGTTTGCGACCAATTTCACTCAGTTATCAGTTATTTTTTCGAGTTATATGTTGTATTTTTGCTCGAGAACATCGTGAAATTGACCATGAAGTGAATGAAATTGGCCGCAAACTAAGTGAGATTGACCGTGAACTGACTGAAATTGACTACGAACTAATTGAAATTGATCGCGAACTAATTGAAATTGACTACAGACTAAGTGAAATTGATCAGGGACTAAGTGAAATTAACCGATAACTGCTTAAAATTGACAAATTGAACTGAGTTAAATTGACTGCGAACATCGTGAAATTGATCAAGAACTCAGTTAAATTGACTGCGAACATCGTGAAATTAACAGCGAACTAGTTTAAGTTAGTGAAATTGACCGCGGACTGAGTTAAATTGACCACTAACTAAGTTAAATTGACTGCGAACTGAGTGAAATTGACCGATAAGTGAGTGAAATTGATCGAGAACTCGCTTAAGCAGTTATTGGTTAATTTCACAGAGTTCTGACTACAAGAAATTGGCCTTTTACTGATGAAATTATTTCCAAAGAAATCAATTTCGTCAGTAAACATGACTTTCCCCGATGAAATATGATTTGATCTGTAAAAGATTCCCGCCACAACCAAATATGTTCCTGCCACTATTTACAATGACGGCATGGAAACTTTTCCCGACGATATTATGTATCGTTGGTGAAAACTATTTTCCCAACGATTATTTCATTGGTAAATTTAATTTTTCCCAACAAACCAAATAGTTCGTCGGCAAATGGTCCCTTGGTGTCCTTTGCAATGACAGAGAGGTTATTTTTATCGACATTATGCAATATCGTCGATAAAAAGTCTTTTACCGGCGAAATAGATACATTGTCGGAGAAAATGAATGATGGACATATTATTTCACTTTGTATGGTTGATCATGGATGTTGATTTTTAATTTTTATTTTTGGTGTAGCTAATAAGTATATTTAAAAACATATGTACGAAGTGGATGGGGGTGATAGAGCAAGGGTGGGCCCAAATATTTTTTAATCTTTTTACCGACGAGTTGTTAAAACTATTACCAACGAAAATTTTCGTCAGTAATAATTTTATGTTTTAAGTCGAAATGACTCCAGCGCCCATCCGTCTAACCGTCACTCACTCACTCTCTCTCTCTCTCTCTCTCTCTCTCCTGCCGTTACCAATGTTCGGCCGTCACTGCCCATCCTTTTGCCGCACGCCGCATGTCTGGCCGTCATCACCTTCGGTAACTCCCCATTCTCTCTCTCTCTCTTCCTTCTCCCTCTATTCTCTCTCTCTCTCTCTCTCGTTGTCCATTGCTTGTGGGGCACACTGCCGAAATCCATTATCTGTGTGTCCCACCATTGCTATCCATTACTTGTGGGACATACCGTTGATGTCCAGTGCTTATGGGGCCCACTGTCGATATACAGTACAAGTGGGGCCCGCTGTAGCTGTCCACTATTTGGTGGGGCCTATTGATTTAGTAAATCGCTAATTAGGGATTTCGAAATTAAAATCCTTAATTGGGGATTTTAATTTTGAAATTCCTAATTTGGGATTTTCAATTTAAAGGGCTAAAATACCTAATTGTGGGGCCCATCGTTGTTGTCTACTGTTTGTGGGGCCCACCGTTGATGTCCACTGTTTGTGGGGCACCATCGCTGTCCATTGTTTGGTGTGGCCCACTGTTTTGTAAATCCCTAATTAGGGGTTTTAAATTTGTAGAAATTAACATCCATAATTTGGGATTTTCAATTAAAATCCCTAATTGTGGGGCCCACCGTCGATGTACACTGCTTGTGGGGCCCCCCATCGCTGTCCAATGTTTGGTAGGGCCCACTGTTTTGTAAATCCCTAATTAAGGGTTTCCAATTTTTTGAAATTAAATTCCCTAATTTTGAATTTTCAATTAAAATCACTAATTATGAGGCCCACTATCATTGTCCACTGCGTGCGGGGCCCACCGATGTTCACTACTTGTGAGGTCCACCGTCGATGTCCACTGTTTGGTCAGGCCCATTGTTTTAGTTAATTTGTGGATTGTATAATGATCTATGTATGTTTTGTACACCTTCCATCCACTTTACCATCTCATTACAGGGCATGAGCTATGGTGGGGTGCACAAAACAACCCGAATTTGTCCATCCATTTTGACAGATCATTTTAGGTCATGGTCCCAAAACTTAAGTAGATCCACATCTTAGGTAGTGTACCATACCACAAAAAACAGAGGTTATTGACCATTAAAAACTTCTTACGGGTCACCAAAGTTTTGGATCAAGTTGATATTTGTTTGGTCCCTTCATCTAGGTATCAACAGGTTAGATGGTAAATAAACATTCCTGTGGACCCCAAGGAGTTTTTAATGTTGAGTTTTCAATCACCACTGGTTCTTGTGGTGTGGTCCACCTAAGATTTAGATATGCTTCATTTTTTTGGGACCATGACCTATAATGAGTTGTTACAACGAGCGTGGATGTAAGGAAAATACATCATAGTGGGTCTCACACTTATTGTTCACAATATAGTCTCTTAAGTTTACAAACATCTAATTAGGTAAGTGATTAGGCTTGATTTATGATCTTGATGATTCTTCCATTTTCATGTGCTTGTGTATTTGGAATTGTTAGAGCAGACCCGGATGTGCGTCAGAGCTATCCGGATGTTGAGCGAGGGTCCCTGGAAGGTTGGAACCACTGTTATGGTGGGAACCACTGTTATGACCATGATGAAGCTGTCCATTTCTTATGGAAAGCAATATGGGTGGCCTGGCCATTTGGACAAGCCTATGTTTATAGGTGATAAACCCGATCCCGAACCCGAATTCCTAAACCTAAACATAAACCGAAACTCAAATCCCTAAACCTAAACCTACACCTAATCCTAATCTCAACTCTCTAACCTAAACTTGAAAACCTAAACCTAGACCCGATCTCGGACCCGAACCCAAATCCGAATCCCTAAACCCTAAGCCTAAACCTAAACCTAAACCTTTTCTCAAATCCCGAAACCTAAACCTAAACCTAAACTCGAAAACTTAAACCTAAACCCAATCCTGAACCCGAATTCCTAAACCCAAACCTAAACCTAATCTCAAATCCCTAAACCTAAACCTACACCTAAACCTAAACATATAACCCTAACCTAAACCTAAACCTATTCTCAAATCCCTAAACCTAAACCTACACCTAAACCTAAACCTAAACCTAATCTCAAATCCCTAAACTTAAACCTACACCTAAACCTAAACCTAGAACCCTAACCTAAACCTATTGTCACACCCTAAACCCGAAAATTGGATTTAAAGGAACCTTGATCGCCGAATCCGGTGCCGACAGCCTCCGTAATACCCCATTCTCGACTCCCAGCGCACATATGCCAGGTTCTGATCCTGAGATCCTAAAAGGAGGATTTTTCAACGTACATTTATCTCATAATAAGCATAACAATAAGTATACCCAAATCACAAAGGTAACATCATCATCATATATCCACTAATATAAACATTTGAATACAATGCTGAAAGGGAAATACATATATCAAAATCAAAGCCCCAAAAGTTAGGTACATGCTCCAAGCTCCACGCTGCTATAACCTAACATTTCCTGCACCCATCTATCATGTATAAGCTTATAGAAAGCTTAGAGGGTGGTGTACGTGTGTGCATAAGGTAAGTGCCAAGTATCTAATAAAATGCCATAATCATACAATATAAAAAATACTAGTAAGAACATGAATCGTACGATATCAGAGTAAGCGAACATACTGACAAGTCCAGAAGTCAATAAATATCAGAATACGTAATACAGATCAGTTATGCAAATGAGGAGTCATAAAGAATCAAATATCAGATGCCGAGGATACAATGCAATATACAATTCAGAAGAGCTAATGAATACCATCAGTCTCATCTAAGTCACATGAATACAAAAACATAGTAGCCCAAAATGCCATATGCTGAGGATGTAATGCAATATGCAATATGTGGTGCAAATGAAATGACCATGCTGGAATGTGAAGTCGGGATGATAGTACATAGTATTGCAGGATATGGGGTCTATCACAAGGGACTTCTATCCAAACCAGTCCCATACATAATTTGGATAGTCAGACTCAATGTGGTAAACTCCTGATCTCAGGTTAGTCGCATGCTCTAACCAAAATCTTAGTCATTGCGAAGGCACACGTAACAAATAGTTGCGCACCACCATCCCGAGTGGATAGTGAATGAATAAATGAATGAGCATGCGACTCCTGCCCAATAAGTCCACATATCAGTACTGTTCATCTCTGGGATCATCACTGGGGTCTAGTACACTCTACACTAGTCTGCCGCCCCATCAAGAGCACATCTAGGTAAGTGGAAGAGACCTCACTATCTATCCGACTAATAGTCAGTCAATATCTACCCGGCATGTCAATAGTGGACCTATTTACGAGCTGGTCAAACTTAGCCTAGGTATGCCTACTCCCTTAGGTGGGTAAGGCCACAACCCCTTCCAACTGACCATGACATAGTGGAAGACGCAGCCTACTGGTATACGACCTTCGTGCCCTCATATATATCCACTCGGTCTCGATGTTAGGGCGTCCTCAGGTACCAAGAGGGTTTAGGGATTTTCACCTAAGGCCATCTATGGTAGCTCGATGCTAATAACATATTTTTAGTGTCCCATCTGGCCATCTACGATATGCCTGTGGAGGCTATGGCCCTGATGTCGCTAGGGGGTACAGTAATCACAACACGCAATGCTAATTGCATGAGTCATACAATCCAGTCATGCATCAATCATGTGCATACCGTGCGCTCATGTGAGACAATCTCCACCTATCAGGGAGTCTCATAACAACCTGCCCAATGACATATGCAATGGTTAACCACATCTCATAACAAACATGCAGATGATGCGTATGGGCATGTATTATGATGCTATGCTATCACATACTCATAATTGGTATTAATAACCGGCATCGACAATCAGCCTCGACAATGTGGACATTTAACCAACATTGCCTCTAAGGAATGGCCTGCATAGAGCCTCACACAAGGGCCTAATATACAATACCATGGGCCTCACTCAAGAGTTTAATATACACCACGATGGGCCTCTCACATGGGCCTAATATACAACACAACGGGCTCCATCGCCTGGCCCTCAAATGCATCACAATGGGCCTCATCATATAGGCCTCACATACATTTAGATAGGCCTCAAATGCATCAAGCTGAGGTCGAATGCTCATTAGAATGGGCCTCAAATACGGGCCACATATACATCACAATGGGCCTTGACAATCGACCACGACAATCGAAATCGATCGATAATCGGCCTCGATAATCGGAATCGGTAAATCGGCCACATCAATTGGAATGGGTAATCAGTCATGATAATCGGCCTCGATCGCTAATCAGCAATCGGCCACGACAATCGAAATCGGAATCGGAATCGAACAAGGCTTAAGGGAAGGTCATAATGTGGACATTAAACCATCATTGCCCATCAATGTGGCCATTTAACCAACATTTCTCCCAAGAAATGGCCCATATAGGGCCAAACATATAGTGGGTCCACGGCCTCACACTAGGGCCTAATATACATCATCATGGGCCTCGCTTATGGGGCATATACGCATCGCATTGGGCCTCACTCATGGGCCAATGTATATAACATCGGGCCATATCAACGGGTCGATTCAAGTGGACTGAATTGAATGGGCCGGTACAAATGGGCCAATTCAAATGGGCCGATCAAATGGGCCGATACAAATGGCCGAGTTAATGGGTCGATTCAAATAGACCGAATCGAATAAGCCGAGTCAAATGGGCCAATTCAAATGGGTCGATACAAATGGGCCGAGTCAATAGGCTAAATCAAATGGGCCGATTCAATTGGGCCGAGTTGAATGGGCCGATCAAATGGGTCGATACAAATGGGCCGAGTCAATGGACCGATATAAATGGGCCGATTACAACACAATTCATCTACTTTTAGAGATTAGTATAGAGTATATAAAAAATTGAATCATATCAAGAGATCAACTGGACCATACCACATCTAACAGTGGTAATAATGATTTTCACAGTTAAAAATTTAGAAGGCCCACCATAACATTTATTTCCCATCCATACTAGTCATAAGGTCACAAAGTCCTAGATGAAAAGGGAAAACAAATATCACATTGGTACAGGACCAGGACCCTATAACCCAAAAGGGTTTTCAATGGTGGACATTCATCCCACTGTTTATGCAATGTGGTTCACTTGATATTAGATATACCTTATTTTCAGTCTCAAGCCTTGAGACAAACTAGCCAAATGGATGGACGACTGGATGCAGCACATCCATTAGTGGTGGGCCCCTGATGCCACCATCCAGATGGACAGATGGATAAAACGCATCCACCTATGGTGGGTCCCATGTCCACGCACAGATAAACCATAGGGATACAACACAACATCATGGTGGGGTCGTGCCTGACATCCATGTTGCTGGACTACTGGGCCAACAGCCCAACATCCAGTAGATGGACGGTATGGATACTACACATGCATTATGTTGGAGGTCTAGGAGCGTGGCAGATGGGTGGACGGTTTAGATGGAAAACATCCAGCGTGGCAGACGGGTGGACGGTTTGATATTACATTGGCCTCATGTGTGGGATCCACAACATGTCATATAGATGGATGGTGTGGATGGGGTCCACACAGCAGTTGGGCCCCACACACTGCTGCCGGCAATATAGTAGCTATATATCTACTGTATGGGTGCTGGACATTCAGCCATAACAAAGGTGGGTCCCACGTGGTTGTGGCCCCACCACAATATATTATTTAAATATAAAATATTATATTATATACTAATATATATATATATATATATATCATATACAATGTAGTAAGGTGGGATCCCATGTGGATATGGCCCCACCACAATATATTCATTTATAATATATATATATATATATATATATATATATATATATATATACTACGGTCCAGCGTCCAGGTAGCTAGACGGTTGAGATACATTAGACCCTCAACACATCTGGCCTTCAACACATCTCATCATGATGGGGCCCATAGGATTTAATGTCGTCATCACAGCAGCATGCTGCTAGGGCCCACATAGATAGACGATTTGGATGATGGTTAGCCCCCACAGATTTGCTGACATAATTACAACGGCAAGGTGGTTGGTATGAGATACCCCAGCCAACCCACTTCCATTCCAGATGGGTCCCACGTCCAGTTTGGCTGGACTGTATGGATGAAATACATATCAGGTGGGCCACACACTCACATATCAAGTGGGCCATCAACAAGGAAAGGGGAAGAGAGAGATATATAGAGAGAAGGAGAGAGAGAACGGCGTAGTGGAGGGACCCCGCCACTATGGGCCCCTCATATGACTACAACACATACATTAAATTGGGTCCCATCACAAGTGGACCATCAAATTAAAAATCAATGGTGGATCACCCAACTATTGCACTCCTCCTTGATCCCTTAGCCTCCTTAGCTCCTTATCTTCACTTTTGATGGAGGTTGATGGATATTGGAAGGTTGAGATGGGAAATGAGAAGGTGGGCCACATTTACTATTTGGGAGAGAGCTTGGATGTTGGAGCTCTCATGGGATTTTGAGAAATTACTAGAGAATGAGAGGGAGAGATAGAAATAATGGATGAAGGGATGGGTGGAGTGGTAGTTGTAAGGAAAGGAGATGGGGAAGCATGTGTGTGTTTGAAATTTTATAAAAGAGGGATGGGTAGGGGAGAGAGAGTTGACTTGTGGAAAAAGGAGGGATGGAGCTTGTACTTGAGGTATAGGGTATATTGATTGATTGATTGATGGGACATGTTGTAGAGATTCCCTCAAAATTCGTAACACGTAGCGTTTTCCTCAAAATGAACACGGGCCCACATCTTCTAGCCTGGGTATCGGATCGGCGCATGAGTCGTGGCGTTGGAACCGCGGCGACTGCGCGTTCGCTAAGGTACAAGTTTCGAATCAAGCTGACTTCGGTATGTAGGCATCATCTTAGGATCGCCCATAAATGTCGGGTACAGGTCGAGGGTTGCCAAAATTCGACCGGGAGGACCGCGAAAGCCTACGGAATGGCACGGACTAGGATACAAGCCTTACACCTATTCTCAAATCCCTAAACCTAAACCTACACCTAAACCTAAACCTATAACCTAAACCTAAACGTAAACTCGAAAACCTAAACCTAAACCTGATCCCGAACCCGAACCCGAACCCGAATTCCTAAACCTAAACCTAAACCTAAACCGAAACTGAAATCCCTAAACCTAAACCTAAACCTAAACCTAAACCTATAACCCTAACCTAAACCTAAACCTAAACCTAAACCTGATCCTGAACCCAAACTCGAACTTGAATTCCTAAACCTAAACCTAAACCAAAACTCAAATCCCTACACCTAAACAGAAACTTAAATCTCTACACCTAAACCTACACCTAAACTTAAACCTACAACCCTAACCTAAACCTAAACATAAACCCGATCCTAAACCCGAACCCGAATCTGAATCCCTAAACCCTAAGCTTAAACCTAAACCTAAACCTATTCTCAAATCCCTAAACCTAAACCTACACCTAAACCTAAACCTATAACCTAAACCTAAACCTAAACTTAAAAACCTAAACCTAAACCCGATCCCGAACCCGAATTCCTAAACCTAAACATATAACCCTAACCTAAACCTAAACCTAAACCTAAACTTAATTCACATAACATAAACCTACACCTAAACCCAAACCTATAACCCTAACCTAAACCTAAACCTAAACTTGAAATCCTAAACCTAAACCCGATCCCGAACCCGAAACTGAACCCGAATTCCTAAACCTATATTTAAACCTAAACCCAAACTCAAATCTCTAAACCTACACCTAAACCTAAACCTATAACCCTAACATAATCCTAAACCAAAACCCAAAAACCTAAGCTGAAACCCCATCCTGAACCCGAACCCGAATCCCTAAACCCTAAACCTAAACTTATAACCTAATCTCAAATCCCTAAACCTAAACCTACACCTAAACCTAAACTTAAACCTAAACCCAAAAACCTAAGCCGAAACCCGATCTCGAACCCGAACCCGAACCCGAATCTGAATCCCTAAACCCTAAGCCTAAACCTAAACCTAAACCTATTCTCAAATCCCAAAACCTAAACCTACACCTAAAGCTAAACCTATAACCCTAACCTAAACCTAAACCTAAACTCGAAAACCTAAACCTAAACCCGATTCCGAACCCGAACATGAATTCCTAAGCCTAAACCTAAACCGAAACTCAAATCGCTAAACCTAAACCTACACCTTATCCTAAACCTATAACCCTAACCTAAACCTAAACCTAAACTCGAAAACCTAAACCTAAACCCGAACCCGAACCCAAATTCGAATCCCTAAACCCTAAACTTAAACCTATAACCTAATCTCAAATTTCTAAACCTAAACCTTCACCTAATCCTAAACCTATAACGCTAACCTAAACCTAAACCTAAACTTGAAAAACTAATCCTAAACCCGATCTTGAACCCAAAACCGAACTTGAATCCCTAAACCTAAACTTAAACCTAAACCTACACCTAAACTAAAACCTATTTCCGTAAACTGACTCTAATCTTTTCATTATAAATATGGATAAGAGTTGGATGCGAGCTAAGAATAGGTTTGGCCTAGAGTATAAATAAGGGGTTCAAGGGTTCATGAAATTTGCATGATATTGGGCAAATTTAAGCAATAGCATTAGGTGTCCATGTCGAAAATGCAAGAACATGGTTCATATGACTTTAGATAAAGTAAAAGATGATTTGATCATAGTTGGGATTGAGCAAGGTTACACTTGGTGGATCCATCATGGTGAAGAGTTCCACCAAAGAGTTGAGGCCACTGAAGTCTTTGCTGACCCAATTGTGCCGGATGATGGGATGAAAATGTTGACTAAATGCAAGATATCATAGGGGATGTGTTCAGGGGAACAATTGTAGATACTGATTTTGCTGCGATAAGTAGTAGCTAAGATATTCCTCTTATGGGTGATGTCGAATCAGAAAAGTTTAGTAGGTTGTTGAGGGATGCGCAACGTCCACTTTATTCGAGGTGTGAAAACTTCTTCAAGTTGAATTTTCTTACAAGGTTACTTCATTTGAAGACAATAAATAGTTGGAGGAACAAATCGTTCAATATGTTGCTTGACTTATTGAAAGAAGCATTACCTGATGGTGAGACATTGCCTAAGTCTCATTACGAGGCAAAATCCTTGATGCAAGACTTGGGCCTTGAAAAGGCCAAGCTATATGTCCTAGAGGGGGGGTGAATAGGACAGTGCCAAATTAAAACTTATAACAGCGGAATTAAAATGAATATGATAGCCAAAGTAAATCACAATGCAGTAAATTAAAATAACCTCAAAATTCAGATCTTGAGAGGTTGATACAAACGTTGTTCTAAGGACAACCTTACACCAAAAACAGAGTTTATGGTAGGACAACCTTATTCCTAGAAAGATCTTTGTATTAAGTCTCAAATCGAAGAGGAATACAATAATAAATATAAACTGAATTGAAATGACTTGTAATTAAAAATGTATTGTTCTAGGGACAGCCATACACCATAAAAATGGCAGGGCAACCTTGCTGGAACAACTTTCAAATGAAATTGAAAATCAAGCTTATAAAGGAATAGCAGAAAATAAATTCTAAGCTATTACAACATTCTCACAAAGCTTGAATTAAATAATTACAACATTCACCACCATACATACATCCCACAAAAGAATAATTAAAAATTAGAAGAATAAATCAATCAAACACAAGGGTTTATAGTGGTTCGCCTGTGTGTTCACCAACTGTTAAACAACAGCCACACAAAAAGCTACTCCACTCCTAATATCCTCACACAGGGGATATTAGCGTTCACTAAAAATAGGTTTTCCCAGGTTCACCCAAAACCTTTACAATTGTGTCTTTGTCTGTGGGCTTACACAATTAAAAAACCCCACTTCTGAGTTTTCCTGGCTTTCCTTAGATAACAAAAAAAATAAGATTTTTCTGGCAAATCTTGAAAGAAACCAAAATAATAGAAAGGAATTTACAATATGTAAAATACCTGAATATCTCCTTCGTTGTAGCAGCCCGGTAGAACCAAATCAAAGTAGATGATTGAATGTCCAAGTTCAATGTCCAGTACTCGATTACAATGGTTCTAATTCTAATAGATTTTAAATTAAACCAAATAGGGCTTGCCTTAATTGATTTTGATTCCAAAGAAAGGGAATAACAATTCCTCTTATCAAATCAGATTGGAATAGCAGAAACAAAATCAATTAAATAAAGCTAAGGAAAGAGAATATTAAATAAGCACACTTAACTTAGATGGAGCACAGAATTATCTCTCAGAAGTTCGACGAAGATTGGCTTGAATACTTTAATTAAATCGATGATTTCTTCTGAGATTCGTGCACTATTTATAGGTGAGAAGATCGGGTCTTCGACTGGTCTAGAGTGCTCTTCGACTAGTCAAAGCAACAACAGATATTTGAAAAATCTGGCAGGATATGCTCTGACCGTTTTACGACTGGTCGTAGGTTTCCTTCGACTGGTCGTAGGTCCTGAATATCTTTGCTGGACTTCGAGTCGAAGATTTTCGACTGGTCGTAGATGCAGTCGACACTATTCCTACGACTGGTCGAACAGATTCCTGGACTGGTCGAACAGATTCCTGGACTAGTCAAAGGCTAACAGATTTTATCCAGAATTTGTAACAAACTCACGACTGATCGAGGATTTTCTTAGACTGGTCGAAGCAAGTTTAAGACTAGTCGAAGAAGGCCTAGGACTAGTCGAAGAACAGACCAATCACATGTAAAATAAACATTCAGTTTATGTATCCGAAATGACCTACTTCTGAGGTCAACCTATGGTCAAACAAACCTCAACCATGAAGTATGGACATTGAAATATTAGGAACAAGAGACCTTGAAGTATGAGCCTTGAAGTCTTGATGTAGATCAAACCTTGATGTAGTTCAATCTTGAAAGTGTACAAACTGCCTTGAACTCTTCTTGAAGTCTTGCAGCTTGAGTCTTGTCTTGTGAGCAGTTCTTTCATTCAAGATCTTGAGTCTTGTACTTGAGAGCTTTGCTTGTTGTGAGCTTAGCTTGTTCATGAATGTTGATCCTTGAAAGAGCTTCACTTAAGCAAGTTATATATAACATAACAGTGATTTTGTCATCACAAATTTGACAACAGACAGGGATAAAAACTATAGCACTTACAAGCCTTGGTTACATCCCCATACATGCATGTAAAAATGATTGTGTATTGTATTAGAAAGAGCATGAAAATATTGAAGAGTGTCCAGAATGTGGAGAGTCCAGGTGAAACTATGACGAATCCAAGAATAAGAAAATCCCAGAAAAGGTGTGAAGGTACTTCCCATTAAAACCCAGATTGCAAAGATTGTTTACGTCTCGTAAGACGGCTGAAGATATGAGGTAGCATAAGGAGAAATGCATTCATGATGATAGTACATTGAGGCACCCTGTGGAATCTGAAGCCTGGAAAAATTTTGACAAGCAATATGGTTGTTTTGCAGAGGATTCTCGTAATGTTTGACTAGGTCTTGCAAGTGATGGTTTTAATTCATTTGGTAATATGAGTAGCTCGTACAGTATGTGGTCAATGGTACTCATGCCCTACAATTTACCTCCTTGGTTGTGTATGAAGGAGTTATTTTTCATGATGTCATTGCTTATTCCTGGACCGAGGTCACCCAAGAATGACATTGATGTGTATTTACGACCATTAATAAATGAGTTAAATGAGTTGTGGAGTCAAGGTGTACAGACGTATGACACATTTACAGGACAGACATTTTGATTATATGTAATGGTCTTGTAAACAATAAATGACTTCCCCGCGTATGAGAATTTATCTGTGTGGATCACAAAGGGAAAGTTGGCTCGTCTTACATATAATATTGAGACTTGTTCATTGTCTTTGAAGCATGGTAAAAAAAATATGCTATATGGGCCATCGTCTCTTCTTTCCGAGCGATCATAGTTGGCGCAAGAAGACGATGATCTTTGATGGTAAATAAGATCATAGGCTATCACCGAAAGAGCTATCTGGAGAAGATATGATATAACAACTGAGTAACATTGGAGAAGTTAGATTTGCTAAGGCACCGCACTCGAAAAGAGGAAACGTACAGTATTAGAGTATAACTGGAGGAAGAAGAGCATTTTTTTAGTTCCCCTATTAGAGTGATCTGAAATTACAACATAACTTGGATGTCATGCATATTGAGGAGAATATATGTGACAATGTCTTCAGAACATTAATGAACATAGAGAAGAAAAAAAAAAGACAGTTTCAAGGCTCGATTGGATCAACAAGCAATGAGTTTAACGAAAGAGTTGAACTTACAACCACATGAAAATTCATATATTATACCAGCAGTGTAAGACCCGTGTCCTAATCCGTACTGTTCCATTAGCTTCCGCGGTCCTTCCGGTCAAATTCCGGCAACCTTCGCACCGTATTCGGTGTTTGCACACGATCCTAAGCTAGGTCCCGCGCACCGACGTCGGCTCGATCTGAAACTTATGTCTTGGCGATCGCACCGTCGCCGCGGTTCCAACGCCGTGACTTGCGCACCAAACCGATACCCAGGTAAGAAGATGCCGATCAGCGTTTATTCCGAAGAAACACCGCGCGTTGCGGATTTCGAGGGAATCTCTACACAATTAGTCCCACTAATTAACCATAAATGCAACCATACCTCAAAGTACTTCACCCATTCCCTCTTTTTCCAAAAGTCCACCATCTTTCCACCTCACCATTCCTCTTTTTCTCATTTTCAACCTCAACCATCCCTCTTCTCCACCAATTTCAAACTAAACCATACCCCTCATCACTTCTTTCTTACAACCATCACTCCACCCATCCCTCCACTCATTATTTCTATCTCTCCCTCTCATTCTCTAGCAATTTTTCCAAATCCCATGAGAAGTTTCACACATCCAACACACTTCCTCTCAACTTCAAGTGTGGCCCACCCTCTCATCTCCAATCTCAACCATTCATCCTTCATCAACCTCCATTAATAGTGAAGGTAAGGAGCTAAGGAGTCCAAGGGAGCAAGAGAATGAAGATAAGGTGGGTGATTTTCCATTAATTTAAATTTTAGGGCCCACTTGTTGGTGGGACCCATTTGGATGTATGTGATTTAATCAAGAGGGCCCATAGTGGCGGGGTTCCTCTATCTCACCGTGTATCTCTCTCTTTATCTCTCTCTCATTCTTTCTTTGTAATGGTGTGGATCCCACCGATATGTGTTACATCTCCCCCGTCCATCTACATCAGACGGTGTGGCCCACTCTATTATAGGTGATGATCCGCACCCTCCACTGTTGGGATGGGTCCAATGCATCTTTTTTATATGTATATATATATATATATGTATGTTATATTTTATATAATATATGTATATAATATATAATATAATATGTATTTATATATATATATAATATAAAATAAATATTAAATGTATATGTATATATATATATTGGTGGGCCACATCCACATGGGACCCACCACAAATTTGTGAATATATATAAACCGTCCAGCGTCCCTGGACGCTGGACGTTGCAACGGTGGACTTTATAAAAAAAAAAGAAAAGGGAAGGGAGATGTGGGCCACTCATACAGGCCCCACCTTGATGTTTTTATACAATCCAAACCGTCCATTCTCTTCCTCAGGTCACTTAAGGCGTTGAACCGAAAAATGAGATTGATTTGGTTTTCTGGCGGGCCGTGATATAGGAAACAGTGTTCCTACCCTTGATTTGCTCCCTGACGCTCCTGTACATCTGAAAAAGCTCAATATTGGACTCTATGGGTTGGTATCAAGCCACAGAGACCAATGGATGGAGTGGATCTTACTGAAGTGGGCCCCACCTAGGAAAAACCGTGAAAAATCTCTTTTTCAAAAAAAAAAGAAGCAGCAGCGCTGCTGCCGCAGGCAGCGCCTGCGCTGGACGCTCCTGACGGGCGGACGAGGCAGGGTCTCACGGCCCAACTGCGGGCCCCACCTTGATGCATTTCGTTGATCGACACCGTGCATTTGATGGTTCCCCATGGACTAGCCGTCCACCCCAAAAATCAGCCATAAACAAAACTCAGGCGGGCCATACCATCAAAAATCATGTGAAGACATTCCTAAACATATAAAAACACTTGGTGGGACCCGTCTGAAATTTGGATGAATCTGAAACTTGGTCTGAACGGTCAGTTAGGTGGGACTCACATATTGGATGGGCTGGATTGTGAATCACATCTCGGTGGGCCCCAAAACAAAAAAAAATAAAAATAAAATAAAATAAAAATAATTTCAAAGCAGCAGCAGCGCTGCTGCTGCTGCAGTGACGGGCGGCCAAGAGGCAGGGACCCACGGCTCCATCCGTGGGCCCCACCATGATGTATATTTTGTATCCACACCGTCCATTTGGTGGGCCACTATTTGACATGGACCCCCCTCAAAAATCAGGCCAATCCAGCGCTCGGGCGGCCCACATCACAAGAAACAGTGTGAATTGAACTCTACCATTGAAACCCTTTCTGGGTCCACAGAAGTTCCAGATCAAGCTGAAAATTGTTGTTCCCCTCCTCCCTGGCCCGTGTGACCTTATGAATAAGTTGGATTTCAAATGAACATTTCAGTGGGCCTTACCCAAGGTTCAAGTGACCTTATGAATAGGTTGGATTTCAAATAAATATTATGGTGGGCCCTAGGTCCATGTGATGGAGCCATATTGATGTATTTCTGGCCGTTGGGGAGGCCCACCTTGATATATATATAAGGCCCATGAGGTTAGGCCCATTCGACGTATTGGTGGCCCGTTGTCGAGGCCCACTCTGATATATATAAGGGCCATGTTACGAGACCCATTGTGATGTTTTCAAAGGCTCATAGAGTATGACCCATTGCAATGTACATAAGGCCCACTAATGCGGCCCACTTGATTTATATAAGGCCCATATGAGATGGCCCATTTGATGTATCTGAGAACTATGGGTCGAGGCCCAATGAGATGTATATTAGTCCATTGCAATGTGTGATTTCCTATGGTTGTGTAATGGTACTTTATGGCGAGCTATGCCTTGGGAACAATGTTGGTTTGACGTCCACATTGTAAGGACAATGTTGGTTAAATGTCCGCATTGTCACACTCCTTAAGGCCACTGATAGGTCCATATTTATACTCTGCAGGCCGTCTAGGCCCATTTCTGTGATACGCAGAGCCCATCCCTATATGCATGTTTAGTATAGATCCATGGTTCATGATCATTCGCATCATATGTATGCCTGACGTGAGGAGTGACCGATCATAGCATATGCCTTTGGCAGACTGTTTATGGGCTCCCTGATAGGCGGAGTTGCCCCATATAAGTGCATGGTACATACAGACTGTTGCATGACTGATAATGTGACTCATGCACTTGCATTTGTGTGATTATAGTTACTATATGCCCTAGCGACATCAGGGCCATAGCCTCCACAGATACATCGTGGATGGCAGGATTAGATACCGAAAATACTGTTTCTAGTATCGCGACGCCATAGATGTCCCCGGGTGAAAATCCCTAAACCCGATGGTACCAGAGGATGACTCCAATGTCGAGACCGAGTGGATATATGAGCGCACGAGGGCCGAATACCAGGAGGCCGCGTCTCCCACTGTGTCGTGGTCGGTTGGAAAGGAGTGTGGCCTTACTCGCCCGAGGGTAGGGGGCAATACTAGGCTGAGTTTGACCAGCTCGCGAATGGGTCCGCTATCGACGTGCCGGATAGGTATTGGCAGACTATTGGTCAGGCGGATAGTGAGGTTTCTTACGCTCATTTGGACTGTGCGGCTAGGAGAGCGACAGTGCCATTTGGAGTGTATTGAACCCCGGTGATTATCCAGAATGAGAACTGTACTGATACATGTTGAGGATTGGCATGCTTGAGTTGCATCTTGCATCGCATGGCCGTGTTATGGCCGATAGCATTCATATCTTGCACCGCATAGCCTTGGTACGGCTGATTGCATTCATGTGCTCATCACCATGATTCCGCATCACTCTGACCTTACATTTTGAGCACGTTTATATTGCGCACACACTTACACCACCCTCTAAGCTTTCCATAAGCTTATGCACGATTGATGCGTGCAGGTGACGCAGTCGCAGCCATAGTCTCGCTGTAGTTGGAGCGTGCAGCCGAGCTTCTGGAGTTTTGTTTCTTTTGTTACATTGTATTTTCCCTTTCTATCGCATTGTACTTAAAAGTTTTTGATCATAGTGGATTTTGTGGTGGTGTTCTTGTGGTTATTGTTTGTGGGTTATGCTTTTGTTATGCTCATTATGAATCAGACTGATGACTTGAAATCCTCCTTGTAGTATCCCAGGATCAGAACCTGGTGAATGGGTGCCGGGATCCGAAAATGGGGTTCTACGGAGGCTGTCGGCGCCGGATTCGGCGATCGGGAATTTTGTGAGCCCGGTTTCCGAGTTCGGGGCGTGACAGAAGTTGGTATCAGAGCATAACTCGGGAATAACCAAGAACAACATTACATGTCTGCTATGAATGATTAAGTCTTAAGTTCGGATAGCCTAGCAATCTTTTATTAGACCCTTAACGTGTGTGCCTTCGCGAGCCTTTAAGTTGATAGGCACCTTCGCTCTTTCCTGTAGGACATGGCGCGTAGGAGAGTGACCCGATCGACTCCCGCACCACCTGAGCTCCACCACCTGCGACTCCCGCATTACCACCTACGACCCCTGCTCCACCACCAGAGATTCCTACTGCCCAGCCTGAGGATGTCGCTCCTCTACCAGAGATTCATACTGTCCATCCTGAGGATGCTGCACCTCCACCAGAGACCGGTGCGGACCCGACCGTATCCGTGAGTGCATCTCAGTTGCAGCAGATGCTGCAGGCTGTGACGGCCGCACTCCAGGGGCAGAGCAGACATCCGGTTGTTTCACCGGCCCAGGCAGAGCAGGAGCGCGCGAGTGCCCTACTTCGAGAGTTTCGACAGTTTGACCCTCCACGATTCCAGGGCGAGCCAGATCCGACAGCAGCTGAGAGGTGGCGCTCTGATGTGGAGAAGATTTTTGATACCATGTCATGCACGACCGAGCAGCGAGTTCGGTTAGCAGTGTTTCTTTTTCAGGGCGAGGCCGAGCACTGGTGGACCTCTGTTACTCGCGTCGCAGGACCTAACTATGTCTAGACATGGGTGACTTTATCGACCGATTCGAGGAGTAGTATTTCCCTGACAACATACGACGTCAGAGAGCACTGGAGTTCGAGACTCTGGTGCAGGGAGACATGACTGTGGCGCAGTACGTGGCCCATTTTGTGGCGCTATCGAGGTTCATGCCATATATGGTTGATGATGAGGGGCGGAAGGCCCGCCGTTTCGAGAACGGCTTGCGCTACGGTCTTCGAGGCCGTGTGATTGGGCATGAGCTTCCGACCTTTCAGGCAGTAGTGCGGACAGCTCAGATCTACGAGACTGAGTGGGCCGGCCGCAGGCCGACAGAGATCAGAGAAGGGGTCAGAAGAGGCAGGCCCCCTCCAGTAGCTCCCAGCAGCAGCGACGATCACGAGAGGTATAGGAGCCACCCACCGCTAGAGCACCTAGAGACACCTCCCGCGCCACCCCAGCAGCCATTTGCAGGACTTGTTTTGGATGTGGTGGGACAGTGCACCGCCTGTCGAGTGCCCTCGCCCTCATCTGCAGCAATCGAGAGGATCACAGCAGCCTCACCTACATCCGCCGAGAGCACCACAGCCTTCCAAAGACCTCGGACCCCCCATCAAGGCGGCGACCCACCTCGGCCGAGACCTCAGCAGCAGAGGCAAGAGATAGGCCGCCGCAGAGGCAAAGCAGCAGCACTGTGGACCTCGAGAGGGACAGCACCTCCCGGCACCGTTAGGTTCTACGCGGCTCACAGACCCGCATCATCCGGAGGAGTCGTCGAGGGTATACTTCCCGTCTCTTCATGCATCGCCCGAGTATTATTTGATTCTGGCGCTTCTCACTCATTCATGTCCGAGGGTTTCTGCCGATCGACTGGATTGCCGACAGAGTCTACTAGTGAGGGATTGATCGTATCGACGCCCTTGGGGAGGACCGCAGTATTGGGCCGTTTCTGTCCATTTTGCCCGGTTCTTGTCGGTGATATCTTTTTGCCCGCTGACTTGTTTGTGCTGCCGATGACAGATTTCGACGTTATCTTGGGCATGGATTGGCTTGCCGAGTACCACGCTATCTTGGACTGTTCTGCGAGGACAGTCACATTCTGCATACCAGGCTTGCCGCAGTTCCAGTTCATCGCTGAGCCCAGAGGAGAGCCGTTGTCTCGCTTGATGTCCTGCGCAGTCGAGGAGCCTATTGCCTTGTGTATTGATCAGTGGCCGGTTGTTTGCGACTTCCCCGACGTATTCCAGGAGATTCCCGGATTGCCTCCTCGCCGTCATATCGAGTTTCAGATCGATCTTGTGCCCGGTACTGCGCCTATCTCGAAGGCCCCGTACCGTATGGCACCGATGGAGTTGCGTGAGCCACACGATTGGACGAGTTGCGTGAGTTGGGATTTATTCGTCCGAGCAGTTCGCCTTGGGGAGCGCCGGTACTCTTCGTCAGGAAGAAGGATGGCTCGTTGAGGCTCTGCGTAGATTACCGCGAGCTCAACCGGGTCACGATTAAGAACAAGTACCCGCTCCCAAGGATAGACGATTTATTTGATCAGCTGCAGGGTGCACAGTTCTTTTCGAAGATTGACCTGCGTTCTGGTTATCATCAGATTCGTGTCCGAGAGGAGGACATCCCGAAGACAGCCTTCAGGACGCGCTATGGTCATTTTGAGTTTCAGGTCATGTTTCAGGTGACCAATGCACCCGCGGTCTTCATGCGATTGATGAACGAGGTCTTTCGTCCCTATCTCGATCCGTTTGTTGTGGTCTTCATCGATGACATTCTCGATATATTCGAGGACCCGTGAGGACCATATGCGACATCTGGAGATTTCGTTGCACCCTCCGTGCCCACCAGCTATATGCGAAGCTGGAGAAGTGTGAGTTCTGGCAGGAGGAGGTGAGATTCCTCGGTCACGTGGTGACGAGGGAGGGTGTCGCAGTGGACCCCTCGAAGGTTGAGGCAGTGCGTCAGTGGGGTCAGCCCACGACTGCGTCCGAGATCCGCAGTTTCCTTGGTTTAGCGGGATATTATCGGCGTTTCATTGAGGGCTTCTCCCGTATTGCAGCCCCGTTGACTAGGTTGACTCGGAAGGGCGCAGAGTTTATTTGGAGTGATGCCTGTGAGCGAGCATTTATGGAGCTGAAGGACCGTCTGACGTCCGCTCCTGTCCTCACTCTTCCCTCTGGGAGTGATGGATTCGTGGTATTTACCGATGCTTCGCGTATTGGATTGGGTGCTGTCCTGATGCAGCACGGTAGACCTGTAGCATTTGCGTCTCGTCAGCTCAAGGTTCATGAGCTGAACTACCCCACGCACGATTTGGAGCTGGCAGCAGTCGTCTTCGCACTGAAGGTGTGGAGACACTATCTCTATGGGGTTAGGTTCGAGCTCTTCTCCGACCACAAGAGCTTGAAGTATCTATTCTCTCAGTCCGAGCTGAACATGAGATAGAGATGCAGGATGGAGCTCCTGAAGGACTATAATTTTGACCTCCAGTACCACCCAGGCAAGGCGAATGTGGTGGCGGATGCCCTTAGCCGTCAGCCACGAGGCCTGGTGGCACATATGATGATTCAGGAGTGGAAGATGCTCGAGGATATAGCAGAGTACGACTTTGATTTTGGTCTGCAGTCTTCTATCGTTCAGTTATCGAGCCTGTCGATTCAACCCTCTCTTGTCGCAAGGGTGATCGAGGCTCAGCAGACAGATGAGTCGTTACAGGATTACCGAGTAGAGGCGGCATCTGAGAGTCAGACCAGATTGGCAGATTGGTGCTGATGGTGGACTTCGCTTTAGAGGCCGATTGTGTGTCCGGATATTCCCGAGTTGCGCAGAGATCTTATGATCGAGGCACATCGATCGCGGTTTTCCATCCATCCCGGCTCGACGAAGATGTACCGTGATATGAGGAGGCGGTACTTCTGGCAAGCGCCAGATCGCCGGTTTTGTGGCCGAGTGTGACACTTGCCGCGTGTCAAGGCCGATCATCGGAGACCCCCTGTCTATTGCAGCCATTGAGCGTCCCGATGTGGAAGTGGGAGCACGTATCCACGATTTTATTATGGGCTTGTCGAGGACTCGCCGGTCATGACGCCATCCGGGTTGTCGTGGACGTCCGACGAAGTCGGCACATTTTCTTGTTATTCGTGCGACTTGGCCTTTGGACCGGCTTGCGAGGTTATTCGTTGAGGAGATCGTGAGATTGCACGGCCCAGTCTCGATCGTTTCTGACCGAGACCCGAGGTTCACGTCTCAGTTTTGGGGAGCTTTCAGAGAGCGATGGGTACTGATTTGTAGCTTAGCACCGCGTATCATCTGCAGACCGATGGCCAGACCGAGAGGGTCAACTAGATCCTTGAGGATATGCTTCAGGCCTGGGCGATCAACTTCGGGGGTAGCTGGGATGAGCACCTGCGATTGGCTGAGTTCGCATATAACAACAGTTATCAAGCGACCATTAGCATGGCTCCTTTTGAGGCATTATATGACAGACAATGCAAATCTCCAAGTTGTTGGACCGAGGTTGGAGAGCAACGTCTCCTATGTCCCAAGCTTGTGCAGCAGACATTAGAGACTATTGATATCATCAAGCAGAGGATGCGCATAGCTCAAAGCCGGCAGAAGAGTTTTGCTGATCGCTGGTATCATCCTTTGGAGTTCGCTGTTAGGGGACCATGTGTATCTCAAGGTCTCGCCCATGAAGGGCATAGTTCGATTTGGAGCGAAGGGCAAGCTTGCCCCGAGATTCATAGGACCTTTCGAGATCACTGAGCGCATTGGCGCCGTGGCCTATCGGCTTGCCTTACCATCTCAGTTGTCTGGCGTCCACAACGTTTTTCATGTCTCTATGTTGAGGAAGTGTGGGTCGAACATCATTCTGACTGGCGGCCGTTGGAGGTTCGTGAGGACGCTTCTTACATCGAGCGGCCCAGCCAGTATCCTTGATCGGAAGGAGCAGTCCTCCGAACCAAGGTCATTCCCTTGGTGAAGGTTCGGTGGGGTCACATTATTCGTGGATGAGGCATCTTGGGAGCGCGAGGCTGAGATTCGAGAGCGCTATCCTCATCTCTTTGATGATTGATTGTATGTTGTATGTTGTATGCTGTCTCTGATATTTATATGGCGATGCCTTGCTTCCTCTTCTATTATGATTTATGTTTTCTTGTGATGATTGTTTAAATTTCGAGGATGAAATTTTTATTTGGAGGGGAGAGCTGTAAGACCCGTGTCCTAATCCGTACCATTCCGTTAGCTTCCGCGGTCCTTCCGGTCAAATTCCGGCAACCTTCGCACCGTATTCGGTGTTTGCGCACGATCCTAAGCTAGGTCCCGCGCACCGACGTCGGCTCGATCTGAAACTTATGTCTTGGCGATCGCACCGTCGCCGCGGTTCCAACGCCGTGACTTGCGCACCGAACCGATACCCAGGTAAGAAGATGCCGATCAGCGTTTATTCCGAAGAAACACCGCGCGTTGCGGATTTCGAGGGAATCTCTACACAATTAGTCCCACTAATTAACCATAAATGCAACCATACCTCAAAGTACTTCACCCATTCCCTCTTTTTCCAAAAGTCCACCATCTTTCCACCTCACCATTCCTCTTTTTCTCATTTTCAACCTCAACCATCCCTCTTCTCCACCAATTTCAAACTAAACCATACCCCTCATCACTTCTTTCTTACAACCATCACTCCACCCATCCCTCCACTCATTATTTCTATCTCTCCCTCTCATTCTCTAGCAATTTTTCCAAATCCCATGAGAAGTTTCACACATCCAACACACTTCCTCTCAACTTCAAGTGTGGCCCACCCTCTCATCTCCAATCTCAACCATTCATCCTTCATCAACCTCCATTAATAGTGAAGGTAAGGAGCTAAGGAGTCCAAGGGAGCAAGAGAATGAAGATAAGGTGGGTGATTTTCCATTAATTTAAATTTTAGGGCCCACTTGTTGGTGGGACCCATTTGGATGTATGTGATTTAATCAAGAGGGCCCATAGTGGCGGGGTTCCTCTATCTCACCGTGTATCTCTCTCTTTATCTCTCTCTCATTCTTTCTTTGTAATGGTGTGGATCCCACCGATATGTGTTACATCTCCCCCGTCCATCTACATCAGACGGTGTGGCCCACTCTATTATAGGTGATGATCCGCACCCTCCACTGTTGGGATGGGTCCAATGCATCTTTTTTATATGTATATATATATATATATGTATGTTATATTTTATATAATATATGTATATAATATATAATATAATATGTATTTATATATATATACAATATAAAATAAATATTAAATGTATATGTATATATATATATTGGTGGGCCACATCCACATGGGACCCACCACAAATTTGTGAATATATATAAACCGTCCAGCGTCCCTGGACGCTGGACGTTGCAACGGTGGACTTTATCAAAAAAGGGAAGGGAGATGTGGGCCACTCATACAGGCCCCACCTTGATGTTTTTATACAATCCAAACCGTCCATTCTCTTCCTCAGGTCACTTAAGGCGTTGAACCGAAAAATGAGATTGATTTGGTTTTCTGGCGGGCCGTGATATAGGAAACAGTGTTCCTACCCTTGATTTGCTCCCTGACGCTCCTGTACATCTGAAAAAGCTCAATATTGGACTCTATGGGTTGGTATCAAGCCACAGAGACCAATGGATGGAGTGGATCTTACTGAAGTGGGCCTCGTCTATGAAAAACCGCAGAATCTTTGCTTGCTTTTAAAAAAAAAAAACTATCGCAGCATGCCTATGAACAACACACCCGCTGCCTGCGCACTGGCGGACGAGTGGACGAGGCAGGTCTCACGGCCGACCGCGGGCCCCACCTTGATGCATTTCGTGATCGACACCGTGCATTTGATGGTTCCCCATGGACTAGCCGTCCCACCCCAAAAATCAGCCATAAACAAAACTCAAAGTGGCCATACCATCAAAAATCATGTGAAGACATTCCTAAACATATAAAAACACTGGTGGGACCCGTCAAATTGGATGAATCAAACTTGGTCCGAACTGGCCGCTTAGGTGGGACTCACATATCGGATGGGCCGGATTGTGAATCACATCTCGGTGGCCCCAAAACAAAAAATAAAAATAAAATAAAATAAAAATAATTTCAAAGCAGAAAGTTAACCCGAATCTTAACCTAAGAGGCATGGACCCACGGCTCCATCCGTGGGCCCCACCATGATGTATATTTTCAGTATCCACACCGTCCATTTGGTGGGCCACTATTCGACATGGACCCCCTCAAAAATCAGTCCAACTCAGGCGGCCCACATCACAAGAAACAATGGAGTGAATTGAACTCTACCATTGAAACCCTTTCGGGTCCCAAAAGTTCCAGATCAAGCTGAAAATTGTTGTTCCCCTCCTCCTGGCCCGTGTGACCTTATGAATAAGTTGGATTTCAAATGAACATTTCAGGGCCTTACCCAAGGTTCAAGTGACCTTATGAATAGGTTGGATTTCAAATAAATATTATGGTGGGCCCTAGGTCCATGTGATGGAGCCATATTGATGTATTTCTGGCCGTTGGGGAGGCCCACCTTGATATATATATAAGGCCCATGAGGTTAGGCCCATTCGACGTATTGGTGGCCCGTTGTCGAGGCCCACTCTGATATATATAAGGGCCATGTTACGAGACCCATTGTGATGTTTTCAAAGGCTCATAGAGTATGACCCATTGCAATGTACATAAGGCCCACTAATGCGGCCCACTTGATTTATATAAGGCCCATATGAGATGGCCCATTTGATGTATCTGAGAACTATGGGTCGAGGCCCAATGAGATGTATATTAGTCCATTGCAATGTGTGATTTCCTATGGTTGTGTAATGGTACTTTATGGCGAGCTATGCCTTGGGAACAATGTTGGTTTGACGTCCACATTGTAAGGACAATGTTGGTTAAATGTCCGCATTGTCACACTCCTTAAGGCCACTGATAGGTCCATATTTATACTCTGCAGGCCGTCTAGGCCCATTTCTGTGATACGCAGAGCCCATCCCTATATGCATGTTTAGTATAGATCCATGGTTCATGATCATTCGCATCATATGTATGCCTGACGTGAGGAGTGACCGATCATAGCATATGCCTTTGGGCAGACTGTTTATGGGCTCCCTGATAGGCGGAGTTGCCCCATATAAGTGCATGGTACATACAGACTGTTGCATGACTGATAATGTGACTCATGCACTTGCATTTGTGTGATTATAGTTACTATATGCCCTAGCGACATCATGGCCATAGCCTCCACAGATACATCGTGGATGGCAGGATTGGATACCGAAAATACTGTTTCTAGTATCGCGACGCCATAGATGTCCCTGGGTGAAAATTCTTAAACCCGATGGTACCAGAGGATGACTCCAATGTCGAGACCAAGTGGATATATGAGCGCACGATGGTCGAATACCAGAAAGCCGCGTCTCCCACTGTGTCATGGTCGGTTCGAAAGGAGTGTGGCCTTACTCACCCAAGAGTAGGGGCAATACTAGGCCGAGTTTGACCAGCTCGTGAATGGGTCTGCTATCGATGTGCCGAATAGGTATTGGCAGACTATTGGCTAGGTGGATAGTGAGGTTTCTTACGCTCGCTTGGACTGTGCAGTTAGGAGAGCAACAATGCCATTTGGAGTGTACTAAACCCCGGTGATTATCCAGATGAGAACTATACTGATATAAGATGAGGATTGGCATGCTTCAGTTGCATCTAACATCGCATGGCCGTGTTATGGCCGATAGAATTCATATCTTGCACCGCATAGCCTTGGTACAGCTGATTGCATTCATGTACTCATCAGCATGATTCCACATTTCTCTGACCCTGCATTCTGAGCACGCTTATATTGCACACACACTTACACTACCCTCTAAGCTTTCCATAAGCTTATGCACGATTGATGCGTGCAGGTGACACCAGGACGCAGTCGCAGCCATAGTCTCGTTGTAGTTGGAGCGTGCAGCCGAGCTTCTGGAGTTCTATTTCTTTTGTTACATTGTATTTTATTTTCTTTCAGTCGCATTGTACTTAAAAAGTTTTTGATCATAGTGGATTTTGTGGTGGTGTTCTTGTGGTTATTGTTTGTGGGTTATGCTTTTGTTATGCTCATTATGAATCAGATTGATGACTTAAAATCCTCCTTGTAGTATCCCAGGATCGGAACCTGGTGAATGGGTGCCGAGATCCGAAAATGGGGTTCTACGGAGGCTGTCGGCGCCGGATTCGGCGATCGGGAATTTTGTGAGCCCGGTTTCCGAGTTCGGGGCGTGACAAGCAGCCTGCTACACATTGACAAAACTAAAGAAAAAACATTTATGTGAATGGTTGAGATCGGTGAAGTTTCCTGATGGATATGCGTCAAATATGTCTCGTCACGTAAACATTACGGACTGTAAGGTACCAGGAATGAAAAGTCATGATTGTCACGTCCTTCTGCAACGTTTACTACCAGTTACGATTCGTGGATTCATGAGCAAGGATATCAGTGCGGCGCTGATTGAGTTAGGGATATTCATTAAGAATTTGTGTTCAAAATCATTGAATGTATAGGTTATTAAATGACTTGAGAGGGACATTGTCATAATCCTTTACAAACTTGAAATAATATTTTCACCTGCATTTTTTGATGTCATGGTACACCTAACGATTCACTTACCGCAGGAGGCGAAGCGTGCAGGCCCAGTACAATATTGTTGAAAGTATTCGATCGAAAGGTGGTAAAACCTATTAAAATTTTTGTTCATTCCATAAACTATATATATATATATATACATATTTTCATACGTATAACATAGTGATTTTATGTACAGATATCTTCACACACTAAAATGATTTGTGAGGAATAAGGCATGTTTAAAGGGACCCAATGCTAAGGCGTACATTGATAATAAGTACCTGACATTTTTCTCTATGTATCTTCATGGCATAAAGACTAGATTCAATTGAGAAGATCGGAATACTAATGAAGAGCAGGAGCATGAACAAGGACTCATATCTGTATTTGCACATAACATCTGTCCTTTAGGATCCCCGACGTTTCATGGTATGAACCTTGGGGATCAAGCAAAGGCGAGGTGGTATGTGTTGCATAATTATGAAGAAATAAAGTCATACTTAGAGTAAGTCTTTCCTCGATAATTGTATCTCTACATACGATGATCTTAATGTTTCTTTCTGATGATGTGCCAATTATATGTAGCGAACACATCGAGGAGATGAAGTCCCAATACCCGACAAATTATGATCGAATGTATCATAATTAGTTTCCATAATGGTTTGCAAAATGTGTAAGATTTCAACTTATATCTCACTACACCTAGAATTTTGTTGTATTGCACAATATTTAAACATAAGAAAATTCTTAAACAATTACATTCTGCACGTGATAATAGATGAAGACGTTATGCACTAGCAACTTTGCGGATGTGTCTGATGCACTCTACTCACTAGCGTATGGCCCTGATAAACGAGTATTTAGATATACAGGTTGTATTGTAAATCTGATTCGGTTCCATACTGAATAGCGTGAGAAGTATAGGACCACATAAAATAGTGGAGAGGTTGTGAAGGGAACGTATGAGGAGGTAGAAATTGACTTTTATGCCGTTTTGACGGTTATTATTGAGCTGAGTTATTTTATGAGAAAGCGGGTGTACTTATTTAAATGTGATTGGTGGGACATTGGAAATAAGAAGTTGGGAATATAGACTGACAACTACTTTACGAACGTAAATTTATCTTGGAAGTGGTTTAAGGACGACCCATTTATCATCGCCAGCCAAGCCGAACAAGTATTTTACCTCGCTGACACCAAGTTAGGCGGCTCTTAGTACATGGTGCAGAAAATAAAGCCCAGGAACGTATTTGACGTTCCTGAACCAGACGTTGAAGATAGCGAGGATAGGGAAATTGAAATGTCTAAGGTTGAACAAGCATATCAAGAAGACATGCCATCTGGGGATAGAGGGACTAATCTAAATGTTGATATTGATGTGGTGCAATTGGACAGAGATAATGTTACACCTGATCATGTTGATGCCTCAATAATACATGACGTTGTTAGAGATGATAGCGGTTTCATTGATGACGACGTTACAGACGATGAAGAGGAAATACTGATCAGCAATAGTTATGGTGAAGAAGAATTAGTCCTAAGCAATAGTGATACAGACGATGATTATTAAATATACATTGATTTACATGTCAATTTTCAATTCGAATAATTTGATTTTTAAGTGTATACATGTTTTACAAGTCATGATTTATTCCTTTAATTGATTTGTTCATAATCCATATTTGCATTTAAGTCAATTTCTGATTATATCCTCCTTAAACTGGAGCGTAACAGAAGCACGCAGCATACTTCATCAGCTGTTGCAGATGGACTTTCCGGCACTATCTTCTTCTAGTAGGGCCAAACAGATACTCGGTTTGGTCGATGAGTGTAGGGAGGAATATATCGACGATGTCTCAGTTGAAAGATTATACAATCTCAAAGAAATTCCGGACCTGATGGAGGAATATAACCATGGGAAACTTCGTATGGAAGATGAAGTTTTGTTAGTTGCACATCTGAATGGAGTCTTAAGAGACCAAATTTCTCCTATTGTAACTGCATATTAGCTGTAACAATGTCAAGTTCTTCACACAGCTTGACATATACTTCTTCAGCGTACGATAACTTACGCAACGAGTACTTCGGATAGTTGATCCGAAATTGTTTCGGATTATAATGAAATACATGTATTTAATATAGAATGATAATGTGTAATGAAATTTCTAAATTTTACTAGAATGTTTAAAGTTCTATTATATTCTTCTTGCATTATAGTGTAATGGTCTAGTTATATTTTAATCATCTCTCTAAGTATAAGCACAAATTCATTCTACCATCAACATTGCTTGTATAATGCTTTAGTATATTCCACTTGCACTGTAATTTTTAATGTGTTTATTATATTGATGTTCATACACTTGTACTGACATTGTTTAAATTTATAATTTTGTAGTTCGCACATATTCAGTCTTGGCACTAGGTGGGAGATTAGGTCATTTACGCACTGGATCTACCCCTTCAACCCGTGATGCAACGGAAACAACATCAATGTCACATGTTATATCACAGGCGTCTGATCCCTCAATTGCGCATACATCAGGTACTACATGTAAGTTTAGACATATATTTCTTTTAGTGACTTCTGTTTATGTTTAGACTTACATATTTCTTTTGCGACAACATCATCGACTAGCCGACGAGGACGTGGACCCATGCGTGGGTTAGTTTTAGAGCGACTTACGCGTGAGGGTAGGGTGGTGGTAGAGTTCCTAGAGGACTGCCTTAAACCTGTTGGGGACAATGTCAGGCTATTTACGTCGGAGGTCGGTGTCCTATGCCAATTTCTGATCCCTGCCACCACCCCCCGTTGGGCAGACATGGCAGATGATGTGCGGCAGCTCATCCGTCAGTGTCTTACGGTAAATTTTAGTAAATTAAATTTTCTTTTGTGAAAGTTCATTTACAGTTAAGTTATTTTCTTAATAAGTTTATTGTCTTAATCTATTATTTACTAAACTTTAGGATAAATTTGTCTTAGATTTGAGTGTTCCGTATATTTCTATGCCATCGACGGCATGGTAAGAAAGTGGTTCAAGGAGTTCTACAGAGAGTTATACCAGTGGTGCAAGTGGTGTAAGACCCACAATGAGGCCATACTATACGCACCACCGCACATGACTATAGACGACAGGCGGATACTCTGCAAGAGATGTTCATCTGAGGCTTTTCAAGTAATATTTACATATTTACGATATCTTAAAGTAATAATTAAATTCACAATTAATAACAATGTATTATGAATAATGTGTTCAGAAGAGGAGCAGAATAAATTTTGTGAACAGGAAAAAGTTACAAGTGAACCATGTAGCTGGTTCAAAGTCATTTATACGACATTGTTACGACATGGTAAGAAATTACCGGTGATTATTAAGTTGATATATTCATTCCATGCATTTATATTAACTCTATTGTCCTTTTAATTGGGCAACAAGATTCCGTCATCGGCCATGAGCCTAGACCAATAGACCTTTACAAAGGGACTCACTGTCAGCAAGTGATGGGATCTTAGGTTTATCCTAGAGCCAGTGAGAATTGGGTAAAAATTCTTACATTGTAAATTTTAATTGCATTGATTTATAATAATGTTATTCGTTATGAAAATTCATATGTTTTCATTACAGGCGGCGATGGACACCATACGGAGTCAGCCCACTCCCAATGGTAGTCAGTGGAGTGAGACAGATATCCTGAACAAGGTGCTTGGCACCCGTTCTGGATGTACATGGGCTTGGCCATGGTGTCAAGCTCATGACACCCGTTAGATCTGCCTCCAGCTGATCCGTCGCTGGGGAGATCGCCCTATGCCGAGCTAATATGGCAAAGAGAGAGGTTCAGTAGCTATGGGTCCTCATTGATGACATCAAAGAGCAGTTGTAGAAGCAGACGGAGGAGGAATAGAGGCGTATGGAGGAGGAGGAGCAGAGGCGGAGAGAAGAGGAGGGGCGACGGGAGGAGCAAGAGAGGAGGATTGAAGAGATACGGGGGATCACGAGCTATGGATGTAGGATATGTTTTAAGCTCTCACTGCATGCTTTGCCACCGATGCCCCACCACCTCCGCCTTCATATTTGTGATTTTTTTTAAAATTTTATATATGAATGTTAAACTTATATGTATTTGTGCGTGGATGAATGTGGGTTGTATATGGATGTAGATAAGATTGTTTATGTATGGATGGATGTGGTTTGTGTTTAGATGGATGTAGATGTGAATATGATGAAAATGTATTGTAACAGGTGTATATCAGGAATTTTTGCCTGAATTTTGAAAATAAATGAAATCGGGAAGAAAGAGACTATTACCGACAAAATGTTTCATTGGTAGTAGTAAGTCGAAAACTTATACCGATGAAATATTTTGTAGGTACAAATTAATACAAAAATTTGAACCAATGATCTATATATGAGATATACTGATGAATTATTTCATCGATAATAGCAGGCTTATGCCGACGAACAGACTCGTTGGTATTATTGTTTAACGACAAATGTACTCGTCGGTAATGTCGTCTATCCACAGTTTTACCAACGAAGATATTCGTCAGTATAAGATGTGTTTACTAATGAAATATATTATTTTTTCCTACAAAAAGTAACATGTTTTGTGGACGATTTTAGTCATCGGTGTTTGTTTTACCATTACCGACGAAGTCAGATTTCATCGGGAAAAGCCTTTAGCCACGGTCTTATTGCGACGATCCTTCCGACAACAGATTTTGTCAGTAATAATCATTACTAACGAAAAAAATAAAATAACGATGAATTATGTCGTCGGTAAAAGAGCAATTTCCTATAGTGTCTCAGTCAAGATGTCAATTTCAAGCAGTCATCCGTCAATTGTACTTAGTCCTTGGTCAATTTAACTTAGTTCATGGTCAATTTAACTCAGTTCGCAATCAATTTAACTCAGTTCGCAGTCATTAAAACTTAGTTCACGGTCAATTTAACTTGGTTTGCAGTCAATTTAACTTAGTTCGCGATCAATTTAATTTCCTTCACGGTCAATTTAACTCAGTTTGCGGTCATTAAAACTTAGTTCACGGTCAATTTAATTTAGTTTGTGTTCAACTTCAGTCGGTCCTCATTTTATTTCACTTGATCTTTATTCAATTTCACTCCAGTCTTCATTCTTTGTTTCAAAAAGCCTTAATGTAGGCCATTTGAGTATTGAATTTACCTCATTTCTTGGGACATGCCCTAAAATGTTTAAATAAAATAACTGGATTGTGGACGGTGCGGATATATCATATAAAATATGGTGAGGTCCACATAATGAAGTCAAGGATTTGAAATATACTTGTCATTCGTAGCTTCTTTGATGGGGGCACCTGAAATTGCAGTAATGACCACTTTAGTTGAAGTGGGAATATGTCAATATGTCCTAGATGGGGGTGAATAGGACTTTTTAGTATTTTATGGTAATTTAAAATCCTATCAATCTTATCCTGAGAAAAAATGCATGCATCGAGATTTCTTCAAAGTAACTCTAATGGCTTCCAAGCCAAGTAGAGGATCCAGTCATAAAACTATTTGAAAGATAAACAAGATGCAAATCATAGTTCATGATGGACGTGACTGTATGTGAGGTGTGATCTCAGATAATTAAATATGAAAAAATTTAAGAAAATCACACAAGCAATAAAAGAAAATAACAATCTCAAACACAATTGTTTTTATAGTGGTTCGACTACTTGTCTACTCCACTTCTGGTGGATGCACTCAATCCTTGAGTGTACTGGATCTCACTAACGGAGGTTTCACATCAGCTTCACCTCAAACCGGAGGTTTCAAATTAGGTTCACCTCAAACCAGTACAACTTACTCTAGGCTGACTCTAACGTGTTTACATGACACAAGTTTATGCCCCACACAGGAGCAAGGGTCAACACACAATACTCGAATTTTATGCCACACAGGCCAAGGATCCACACAAGGAACCTCACCAGTTTATGCTCCCATGAGCAAGGGTCAACACACAGCACCCGGGTTTTAGACCACATAGGTCAAGGACCTACATAAGGACCTAACATTTTATGCTCTCCACAGAGCAAGGGTCAATACAAAGCACCCACCACGTACACTCTTGTCGGAGGCCTCATATGAGGACTTAAAAGGGGTGAGAAATACCTTGGACCCAATCTTACAGAAGTAATGATCACAAGGGTCCTCTAGACTCTAATGACTTATAAATAAGTATATGAGCCCCATTTAAGCATAATGACGAAGATCTCCTCCTTTCATGATGAAGAATCTTCAGCTCCCTTGAACCGTAACTCAGATGATTTACCAATATAAGGTGACGGGTTGGGTCAAGGTTATGATGGAATCCTACTCTATTAAATGTTTTCCTGCAAAAGAGACAGTGATTCCGATCATCTATGCATTCAAGGCATCCCAACTTAATGATTTGTCATTAAAATGATAGATCCAAGATCCTTGAATGCGGAAGTTCAATCCCCAATCCACTGTATTGAATGTCAATGATGAGGGTGGATTGGAGGATGAACTCCCATGAGAGAAAAGGCTTAGGGTATATGATCTGGGGTTAAACACTTAAAAGCACTCGCTATTTTCTCTACCAACAACCAAAGGCAAGCTCTCATTAAATAGACAAAAGGTTCCAACGGATATAAAACAATTATATTTTTGACAGAGTTCGTTATCTTCAAGAAGGGTCGATATCATCGAGCATATACTCTCGATAGCATTGACTATCTGCTCGATGGTATGAAATCAACCTGTCAAATGCTTTTAAAACTTTTTGCCAACAGGTCGAGGAAATCGAACCGTCATCGATGTCATCGAATTTCGAACTCCAATTTCATCGGTACAGGGTTCGATTCCTCGACATTTGAAAAATGTGAGAGTACATGCCTTTGAAACATATCAGTTACAAAATATGATAGGGCATCACTCGATATCATCGGAATTTGAATGACGATGATATCGATGGTAGTGTCGATTCATCGATAATTCTAAGGAATTTTCCTATAAGCTTGCTAGATAGTTTATGTCCTATTTCGATGAAATCGACCTAGCCCCGATATGATTGATATTTGAATATTAATTTTATCGAGTGATCCCCGATGCATGAAAGTTTTAACCTGAAACCTTGCTGGATAGATTTGTGTACCAATTCGATATCATTGAAGGTCTACTAATATCATCGATATTTGAATTGCGAGGATATCGAGGATCCCTTCGAGATATCGAGAATTACATTATTTACCTTAGTAGTATTTTGGACACAACAGACCAGATGTCAATTTTATCGAGTTAACTCGATGGACCTGAGATTCAAAATTCAATGATATCGAACAGTCCATCGATTCATTGATAATTCAGTCCAGAGTTCTTTGTGGTTGCTAGACATCTGAAGTCCTCAGTTCGATAATATCGAGTGAGCTTCGAGGATATCAATAATAGGGTTCGATTTTATCGAGCCATGTATTGATAAATCAACAGAGGTAGAAAACTTAAAGATTTTCCTGATTTTGTAAAATAGTTTTCTTACTAAAAACCCTAGGATGTTCTATTTAATTTTAAGGGTTTTTATATACCTGGTGTTTTGGGACATGAGATGTGAGGCTAAGGTTTACCTTTGGCGAGTTCGGGCACACATTCTGTTAAGGCAGATGCTTAAACGATCTTTCTATGGGGCTCTTTTGTCTTGCTGACTCAACACTCACGCTAATTGACAAACCAGGGCACTTTCAATCTCCCCCTTTGTCAATTACGTGACAAAACACCAAAACACCTTAGAACAACTTCTAGACAACACCCTAAATTGTGTGTACATGAACTTTACACAATTTTACAAAGCTATCTAGTTCATACACACACAGATGACTATATAATTGCTCCCCCTATCACCTGTACCACTATTAGCAAACACACACAATTTCTACTCCGGGGTGTGGATTTGTTCTCCACCTTTTTATCAATCATTGGCAAAGGGTAATATAACAATGGATATTGACTGAAGTTGAAGCATATGGGAGAACCAAAACGCAGATAGCATAAGCAGAATAGATAGATGTAAAAGGACATCCCTTTATAGAAAACATGTATGCATATTAAGTCAAAGGAGAGCAGTGAATGATCAGATAATAATTATATGGAGATAAAGATCAAAACCAAGCAGGGAATATGCAGGAGAAAAAAATAATCACGACTCATGCCAGTATTTCACAGAACATCAGAGTATATATGGCAGCAGATATATATATATATATATATATATATATATATATATATATATATATATATATATATATATATATATATATATTGTAATGCCCTGAAATTCGGGGGTCGAGCATAGCTCAGCTCCCGAGTTTCAAAACATCACTTATGCAACATATTGAACGATGGATGTATGTTGTCTGTATTAGCGCATAAAACATGGAATAGATTAAGCCAAATAGCAAATATAATTCAGGGATAAGTGAAGAAAGCAAGCGGAAGACTTAAAGAAATATGTGAGTACATGTGCAAATCCCTGAAGTACATATGCATACCAGGTCGTATTTCAAGTGTTGTTATCAAAATTACAAGTATCAAATTACATCATTAAATTCCCAAAAGAAATCCCAGCATCCCGCGCATTGATCAGGGTCAAATATTGCATATCAGACCCCAGTAATTGCCTAAATTGACGTACATGATGAGGCTTAATGGAGTGTTTTACTCGTGTTTTTATTACAAGATGAAATCAGGAGTGTGTATTGAAAATTGATGTTAAAGGCATGGATTTTATGATCCAAAGTCTCCAGAGCATGGGATGGACTCCAGAAAACCAATAGTGAAGATTTTACACGCCTGGGATCTGAGGAAAGCACGATAAAGAGACCCGAAAAGGGTCCAGAATGCAAGATCACATGGTTCCCGCCATCTGATCAGTTCAAAACTTCATATATGGCCTGGAGGCCATAAATAAACCGTACATATTAAATTTCAACCATTGGATATCTCGAGAAGTGGGTCAACGGACAGATCAGCCCATTAATCTCCAATTTTAGGCCCGCTTACAATCTGGATATACTTCAAAATTGACCCATACGGTTTAAATAAGAAATGAAACAGGATGGATGGATTGGATTTCTCTACAACATCGTAGTGGACCCCGCATGGGTGGCGTGTGTATTGAGGACATGTGTAGCCGCGCCACACCCGACCGATAAAACGCGTCAAAGTCGGTTTGACCGACCGTCTTCAGCAAAAACGGCAATAGCCGTTACAGCATTCGCATAGCACCACCGTTGGTTGCTCTTGTGGGCCCCATACATTGTCCAAACGGACAATCCAAGCCGTCCACCAGAATTCCAATGTCCCTATTGCCAACTTGTAGGTGACCGAATTTCAAAAGAGAGCGTTTATGGAAATCTAACTGTTTAAAAGCAGGTTGGACGGTAGAGCAGGAAATCACGTGGGCCGCATCAGCAGACAGTGAAAATAGTTCATTCTCGATCGAAATTCCGTCCTGCATCCATTGGACGGATCGGATTATTGAAATAATTATCAAAATGGGTCCCACCATTGCCACGGAAGTTGTTTTCGTGTCTGCGTAACGTCTTCCGCTGGCCGTTTTTGCGAAGGATTGTGGGCCCTGTACGTCACCCGTACGGCCGATCCGAGCCGTCCATCGTGTAGATGGGTTCGAGAATTACAAAACCATGCTGATATTCCACTCCCATGCGAACACACGTGTGCGGTACAGAGGCCACAAAAGGGCTACCCGGCGACGTTCAAAACTGATCTTTTTGTATTTTCTTCTCTGGGCCGTGTCAATGGACATTCAAAACCACCCATTCTTAACTGAAATTTCATTCTGAATCCAATGGACGGGGTGGATTTTCCAGAAAATACCTCTGTGGGGCCCACCGATCACGGCTGCGAAAATTTGTACTCCGAGTCCTTCTACGACTCTGCCACCGACCCCACCACTATACCTATAAAAGGGGAGTTTTGGACGTGGGAAAGGCATTCAGAACCAGAGGGGAATCCAGATCTGAAGCAAGGGAGAGAAGAAAGAGAAGAAAGAGAAGAAAGAAGAGAGAGAGAGATTGTTTGGTTTGACGTTTCTTTTATGAATTTTATTTAATATTTTTTATGGATTTTATGGGTCACTAATCTCTCAGCTAGGGCTGAGATGAAGCCCCTAATTTGATTAGCTCTTGTATTGGTTGATTTACTTTGAATTTCAATTAATTTGTTTCTTTCTTTAAGTGGGCTTTATGGGTTTAAATTCTATACTTCTCCATCTATGAACTTTATTAAAGTATATATATGGATGTTGTTTGGATGCTTATTATAGGTGCTTGTGTCTGATCAAGAACAAGTTTCCTATAGAGGAAGAAACAGGGTGCTTTAATGAATGTACATTCCATGTACCCGACCAAGGACATGGGATATGTCATTCATGGCATTGCTTAAAGGAATTAGACAGTCTGTATGCCCGATTAAGGACACAGATTGTGCTTTCTCTGTATAAGTGGTATCAATCTAGATCAAGGTGAATCAACAGACAAAACAAGGGTTAGGATAATTAGGGGTGGATTCGAAAGTCCTAGTGCTCTCTCTCTGATTGAATTTTCTTCCTTGTTCTTAATTAATTATTTTTTCATAAAATTATGCTTAGTAATTCATTCCATTATTTGTTGGATTAGTTAAGGAGAATCATAGATTTGAATTGTGACGACCAGTCCTCGTGGGAACGATCTCGTAATACGTACCGTATCTGCATCTGATTCGTATACTTACGAGTTTAAAAATCATTTAAATCGTGTTGGTTTAAATAAAACATCACGCATCAGAACAAGGCTCACTAGAACCCATCTGAAAACTGCATAAAAGAGAAAGCAACCTCATCATCATCAATCTCCCGCTCTGCCTCAGAAGTCGCCTCAACATCTGCAACATCAGCAACTAATACAGAGTTTGGTGGGTGTTTAACACCGCCCCAGAACGTGGGAGTGAGTGATCAACTCAGTGGAACAATAAAGCAAAGGTTAACATATTATCAGTTCAATCAAGTAGTAATGATAAAGCAGAACAATTAAACATGTCCTAAGTACTCTTGTTAATGCAAAAATGTATGCAGAATGATGCGTGCCCTCACGCGTACACCCTTAGCGTCTTCATCTTACGTTACGCATGACATCGCCTCAAAGTGCGCCACGTCTACAAAGCACATGCAAATGTGGTGCATGAACATGATTACCAAGTTGTTATTAGTCCTTTTCATACATCAGGATTGGGAAGCTAAGGTACCTTCCTCATATCACCATCCAAATAGTGATCCATTCTAGGGTCGTCAGTCCTAGACAAGTTCATACGATCATATAGTTTGAGGTCGTTGCAAAGGGCTCGTCACCAATCAATGCACGCCTATCACACCTTCGTTACTACACTAAGGCTCGTCACCTCAATGCGGTATCCAGGTATGCTCGAGGTCACTACAAAGGGCTCGTCACCAATCAATGTAGGCTGACAGCATGAATATAGTGTCCCATACCACCATAATCGGCTCACGAGTTTGGTTGCTCACTGGTCACTATGGGGAGGCTTATCACCCCAGCGTAGGCCAACAGCTCGACCACGGTGTCCCATGCCACCATGTCCGGCTCATGAGTTTTAGTGGATCAAGGTACCATGGTTAATAGGATTTCATCGGTAAGTTTGGTACCCTAGATTCAAACAGTAGCGTCCATACATGGTGAACATACATCGGACAATCGGGTTACTTAACGAACTCGACTAGCACGAGCGCACGTTGGGTTGAACGACATAGAGTGCGCAAACACTCCGTATGGCCAAACCACTGCCGACAACTCTAATATGACTCGAGTTCGTCTAATCACGTCCTACGTGGCGAAAGCAACCTCAGCCACGAACTTAAAGCCGATTACCGATTTTCTGGACTAATGTATAGTCCCACACACATTCCACTACAACAGTTATTCATATCTAAATTTAGATTAGTAATGGAACAACAACTCAAATCATGTAGTACGCAAACATTTGAAGAATATCAACTTAACATGGATTTAAGCATAAGTAAGACTTGAAATTAAACAACAAGGAATGTAACTTACATGAAGGAAATCACACACACTCGTGAGAGAGTTGAGAATCACTTCTCAACACCCATACTAGATCGATATATCACACTTTAGATCATTCAGACATTTCTACAAACACTTAAAATACACAATACAACATACATGACGTATGTTGAAATACACACATTTAGACAATTCCTTTTACCAAGGAGTTGCCGCACATACAATAAGCATAAGTACACGACAAATAATCATGGCAATCACATGTTCATATTTTATACGCATACGGTACTTTATATATACACATAGAATACACAAATCTCAATGTAACACATACATATCAGGAACGCAGAATAAACATAACATTTGGCATGTGAAATCTCATCCATAGCAAGAATAAACCATTCACTGGCATTGAAAGCCTTGAAAATCATAACCTATACGATTAAAGTTCGCACCTTAATCCAGAAAAGAACACCGAACTGATTTCAGACGATAAGTCTTCGTCAACGGCAACAGGATAACCTAAGGCAAGAATAGAAATGAGCTATAACAACACAAGGACTATTCTAAGCTCTAACACAGATTAGGGTTAGGTTAACTTACCCAAAGATGAACTCAGAATCGCCAAAATAACGATTCAAAAGTAAAGGTTTAAGGATGAAAAAGAACGGGAAAGAATCTAAGATGATTCACCAACTTCTCTCTCACTTTCTCTCTCTTTTCCTTTCTCTTTCTTAGCTAGGGTTAGGAAATTCGTATGGAAAAGAGAGCTAGGGTTTTAAGGTCTATAAATAGGCCTAACATTGATGAAAATAACCCCAGGGCCAAGGTATACTTAGGGTATAACCAAAACAAGCCTCTCTCGATCCAACGAAGCACTTCCAGTGGGCCTATTACCACGAAAGGTTGGACTTAAGCTCACTGACCATGGATCTAGGTCAAGCTGAGTTTTCGTACCGATCGGATCTTCAGATCAGCCGTGGCGGACCACACTCAAAACAACGGTCACCGAATCTCGATCAGGTCCACAAGTACTGAGACATGCCTGAGCCACCTTCCCTGATCAGAGGGTGAAATTGGGTCAGAATCCAACGGTCAGATTGCTTAAAAACATCGCGCAAGTGACACGACTCAGATTTCATAAATTCTTATTAAATTTCCAACCGTTCTCACACTCTTCACTCCGAACTCAATCAAATCGACCCAGAACATCACATGGACTTGATTTTTGAGGTGATGGTCAAGCCCAACATGGTGACCGTAACAGCCTAAGATCATCGCTATCGGACTTTCGACGCGCGGTCCAGGTCCGATCCAGAACTTTCAAAAATTCTCAAGAGCAACTGGATTTAGTGATGAATCCCAGATTTCAGAGTAACCCAGCGCTAATGATTCTACAGGTTTTGAGTCATGCAGATACAATTTAAAGTGATTGATGCAAATTTCACAAGCAATTGAGTATAACGCTAATTACCCCAAAAAGCTTCTAAGGAAAACAGACTTGGGTTTTGGCACAAAATTTTTCGGGCCATTACATATATATATATATATAGGAATCATCACATAGCCATGATTAAAAATATCCAAAAGATGAACTGCCCGAGCTTGGCAGATGTGCAACATCCATTCCAAAACAACAAAACCAACCAATCTGGCCCAAACATGAGCACAGCAAAAAGAAGAACTATATGCAGACACCAAAAAAGAAGTTAGCCGAAATGTCCAGATATGACCGCAGCGACATCACACCTCCTAGTTGGCACCTAACGTCCGCGAGTATCGCCATTGGTAAGCAAGTCCACTACTTGCTGACTAGTATGCTGGAGGGTGTCAACTTTATCCTCAATTGCTATGAGACGCCTTTCACGGTTGTAAAGACGTTCCTCAATACCAGCCAGCACGGTAAGAAGATGACGTTCAAGATGATGATCCCGGCGATTGGTGATGGACTCCAGATTGAGTAGCGGCGTACAATTGGATCCCCATGGTGTAGGTGGATATGAGGGTTGATTATTGTTTCCAGCCAGCTGTACGGGAGGACTATTCGCTGGAAGTGAGGAAGTGAAGCATAACTGTTGTGCCTCCTAGACTGCGTCGTCATCATACCATGCTTCTGGATGAACAACATCTATGTGGCTGGGAGGCCCACATAATGAGCAAGTTTACATATGAGTGCAGGAAAGGGTAGCGTATCACGATGATCGCCTCGAATTATATGAATGAGTTGCCCTAGAAGAAGAGTTGGAAGGCACACTTGGATCTCTTGATACACATCATAAAGGACATTTAACACAAAGGGAGTAAGCTAATTACCCTTTACATCCCATAGATACACATTAGTCCCTAGGATGCTATGGAGAACTTTAAAAGAGGGTCCAAGGTGATTGATGTGAAGAGAATTTTCATCGTTCCAAGGAACAATGGTGCCATGACATAATGCGCATGTTATCTCCCCCCAAACACCCAACCCATTTAGATTCTGATTTGTTAAAGGGATTTGAGTGACTTCGAGGTTTAGAAGACGTGCAAGAGTGATGGGAGTGATGAGTTTTGAGTGATGCATAAGCTCTGTTCGAATACAATGAGGATTATCACGAATGATATAACAATTATTGAAGAATTCATGAATCAATCCAAGTTGATAGGGTCCATCAAGATTTAGGATATTTTGTCACCCTATCACCTCCAAGAGAAGGTCCACCCCAAATGGTTCAATGACACTGTTAAGGATAAGGCATTCAACTACTGTAGCTGGACCCCCTTCCACCAGTTTGGGATGAGACTGACTAGATTCTGGTTGCTTATTTTTTTATTCTGACGATTGAGGAAGATTCTTACCTTTGCTTTTTACCATGGTTTATCTGTGAGAAGAGCCCAAAAAGACAGGTAAAGGTAGGGAGAAATAACTAGAGAAGAGAAGGAATGAGTTGATCGAATGCTCACTTCTCTTTTATAGCAGGGTCTTCAATGATATCGATACCCCATCAATGGAATCGAAATTAGGTTCATAAAGATATCGAAGATTGTGCCGATGACCATTGGGACGACACAAATATTCAGCAGATATTGAGGCAGTTTGGCTGTTGGGAAGGACCGACGGCTATTGTATTCTCGAGAGCCGTCGATTTCATCAATAGTGAATGTCGATATCATCGACATTTGAGTATCGATGATATCGAAAGCAACTAGATATCATCGAGTATGTGAAGATGTAACATTTGTTCCCATAGCTAACATGGTTAATTCATGAAGTTTAGACTTGTTGCTGATAATTAACCATGAATATCTCAGTTTGAAGATTTACCTATTTGAACCATTTTTACTGGGACATCATCAAGGAGCACATATTCCGATTGATTTTTGAAGATCACTAAACCTGTTTGCATCAAGAGGTTATGTTCAAGAGGTTTTGTTAAGATATCGGCAAGTTGCTTTTCTGTAGACACATAATCTAACACAATAATCTTATCTTCTACAAGTTCTTGGATAAAATGGTGACGGATGTCAATATGCTTGGTTCGAGAATGTTGAACAGTCTTTTTTGAGATGTTGATAGCACTTGTATTGTCACAGAAAAGACTCATTGTGGGTTGCTCAATCACATAATCCAACAACATTTGTTTCATCCAAAGGAGTTGTGCACAGCAACTACCTGCAGCAATATATTCAGCCTCGGCAGTGGATATGGATATTGAATTTTGCTTTTTGCTCTGCCAAGAGACCAGACAATTTCCAATATAAAAACATCCTCCACTTGTTGATTTTCGATCATCCAAATTTCCAGCCCAATCGACGTCAGAGTGTCCAACAATGGTGGTGGATGTTTCAAATGAATACCATAGGCCAAAAGAGGTAGGTCCTGCTATGTATTTGATGATTCGCTTAACAGCCGTTAGGTGGGATTCCTTAGGATCTGCCTGATACTGAGCACACACTGCCACACTAAAAGATATATCTGGACAACTGGCTATGAGATACAATAGGCTTCCTACCATACTCCGATAGAGATGTTGATCCACACTTTTGCCATTAACTTCTTTGGAGAGTTTGAGTGTGGTGGTCATAGGAGTATGATAAGTACGACTCGATTCGAGCCCAAATCTTTTCACCAAGTCATTTGCATATTTGGTCTGACATATGAAGATTCCATCATTTAACTACTTCACTTGTAAGCCTAAAAAGAAGCTAATTCGCCGACCATACTCATTTCAAATTCTAATTTCATGAGATCGATGAATTTGTATACAGTATCTTCACATGTTGAACCAAAGACTATATCATCCACATAGATCTGTGTAATGAGCAATGAATCCTTTGTCTGTAGAGTGAATAGTGTTTTATCTACACTTTCCCTGTAAAATTTATGATCCAAAAGAAATTTCGTCAATCATTTATACCAAGCACATGGTGCTTATTTGAGACCATAAAGTGCT